>NW_011364845.1:0-22924 GCF_000735185.1 Notothenia coriiceps
TACAGTCTTTATTTACACTATTTTGTTGTAGGCCTACTGGCCTAGATGTTTATGCACCTTGGCTTTGTTCTGAATGCACTTTGTTGTAGTTATCCTACAGAGAAAATGCACTTGACTTGGAATTAATGTACTGTATGCATTCAAAAGTGCTGAATAAATGTTTTATGGACCCATAATAGTGATTATTATTTAAGTTAAGTTTTGCCATAATCATGTCTTTTTCCATAATCAGGTAGCTGAACAACATTGGTAAAAAATGTATACATTACATTATATATATATATTTCTATTAATCATTTTCGGCCTTTCGGCATTCGGTTTTCGGCCAACTGTTTCCTATTTTCGGTATCGGTTTCGGCCAAGAATTTCCCATTCGGTGCACCCCTAGTATAAAGGATGTATTGAATAATTTAAGTGTTATATGTGTACACATATAAATCCTTAGTCAAAACAGGGCTACATTTGATTGAATTATAAAAGGTATAATATGTGGTAAACTGAAGAGCCGTTTGGGAGCCAAAAGAGCCGGCTCTTCTTGGTCAGCCGAGCCAAATGATCCGGCTCACCAAGAAGAGCCGGAATTCCCATCACTATCTGATACAGACTGATATAGATTTGAAAATAGTCTGAAGTCAGTGACGAGGAGCTCCGCCTATATGGCCAACTCTCCACCAATCAGGGGAATTAGAGGTTGGCATGGTAACGGCATGGTAACATGACGCTCGTAACTCGGCCCCCTCCTTTGCAGGGGGGCGTGGTCAGCTGCAGGGCATGCAAAGACAGGATGGAGGAGAGCAAAATAGAGCGAAATGAGGCATGGCTAAAATGCATGATCTGTTTGGTATTTTGAAAAAGAAAACATAAATATACCTAATATAGGTATGGCCCTACAATATATTATTAAAATATAGCATGATAGGTCCACTTTAAATTACTAAATTATATCATAACTTCTTTTTAGTCTCTGTAGAAAATCATAAAGAAATTGCAGGCCAATGTATTCAAGTGGTATGTAATGTTTATATGATTCTTTTATTTTCTGATCTTTATCTCTGTTCTTTCTTTTTTTTAATTAATAGCAACAACTGTACGTGGGGTCGGTCTTGGGGGTGTCTCACCTGGCTCTCCATCGCTGTGACGTGTACGGAGAGGTCTGCGCTGACTGCTGTCTGGCCAGAGACCCTTACTGCGCCTGGGACGGGAAGTCCTGCTCCAGATACTCATCCTCCCAGAAGAGGTTAGGTTTAAAATAGTGTACACATGCATGCGATAAATACAATACTCATTTGTGTGTGTGTGCACTACCTTTGCTCTCCTGCTTTGGCACTTAAGATTTTCAAAATGTTAACGTTTTGCTTTTTGTTTTTGAATGTTGATCTGACCCCTCTAGACGGAGCCGTAGGCAGGATGTAAAGTATGGCAATCCGATTCGCCAATGCAGAGGATATAACTCCAACAGTGAGTATCAGAGCAACTTTGTGTTAAGCCTATACAGTACACACACAAATTAGGAACCTAACTTGCAACAAAAAGGGAAATAGGAATATGATTTCAATTATTATAGTGCCTGCAGGTTGCCTATTCTCATTTATATATCACTTACCTCATTGATTCTGCTTAATCTATCAATCTGTATAATCCATACATATTTTTAGGAATAAGTCGTAAGATATATTCTACATATTGTTTTTTTAGCCAATAAGAATACCCTGGAGTCTATGCAGTATGGGGTGGAGGGCAGCACGACGTTCCTGGAGTGCCAGGCCCGGTCTCCTCATGTGTCTCTCAAGTGGCATCTGCAGAAGGAAAACAGCGACAGGAGGAAAGAGGTGAGCAAAGCTCTCACTGTGAGGCAGTCAGGGGTGGAAAGTCATTAAGTACATTTAGTCGAGAACTATACTGAGTATAATTTTGAACTTCTTTCCCCGAGTATTTTTCCAATTCCGGCAACTTAGTACTTTTTTGCCACCATAAGTAAGAGGCATATATTGCTCTTTTTAATTCACTGCATTCAACATGTTGATTATGTTACTCTGAAGACTAAGATCCTGTTTAATAATACAACATATAATCAACAAATCATTTATTAAGTATTGTTATAGTCTTAGTTAAACTTGATTGATCCATTGGTAACATATCGTTTAAAAAAATAAGCTTATCCTTTACTAGCTGCAACATTTGTGTGATGAACTCATTTATTTAACCTATGATTGTAATCCAATATTATATCACAGTATTTGTACACCATTTGAAGCAGTTATAGTTTTGTTTCAAGTAAGTGAATACAGTAC
Organism: Notothenia coriiceps; assembly: GCF_000735185.1. Taxonomy (NCBI): domain Eukaryota; kingdom Metazoa; phylum Chordata; class Actinopteri; order Perciformes; family Nototheniidae; genus Notothenia; species Notothenia coriiceps. The sequence goes on from NW_011364845.1 coordinate 2,292, forward strand.
TTAAACATCACATTTAACATCTTAAAAATGATTTTACAGATCCGCTCAGAGGGTCGCATCCTAAAAACGGAGGAAGGTCTCCTGATCCGCTCTCTGCAGTCCTCTGACAGCGGCATCTACCAGTGCACGTCCACAGAGAAGAATTTCAAACACACACTCGTCAAACTGCAGCTCGTGGTCCTCTCCAGTCGCACGGTCAACAACGTGTTGGTGGATACGGGCAGCCCGGCCCTCCCCCCCCTGCAGTCCAGCGCCTGGACTCCGAGTGCCGGTCAGTATAAGGACCTGCTGACCATCCTGAGCCAGCCGGAGATGGGCCTGATCAACCAGTACTGCCAGGATTACTGGCAGCTCGGAGACGTCAGCCTCGGGGACAACAAAGCCAAAAACCTGAAGGAGCTGAAAGAGCAGAAGAAGCCTCGCAACCGTCGGCATCATGATGAGCTAACAACTCCATCTGAGACATGAGGAGCTAGATACACAACTCATCGTCCTACAGTCTACCTGCTCACTCCTGAAACACTGCATCCCTCCATTCAGGGGATTGACTCCAGTTAGAAAGCTGATTATAACGGACAAGACAGAAACTGCAACCAGAAGCAACAGCATCAAACTGTTTCTATGTAACTGTTGGAACAAAAATACACAATATTTATTGTAGGTTGTAAAAAGTAATTCTTTGTACCTATCTAGTTTTTTTTTGTGAATAGGTAAATTTGTGCAAATATTGTTGTTATTATAATATTATTGTTAGTGTTATTGTTTATTACGATGTGTTATTATGTTGAGAATATCTTTATGTTTGGTGTTTTTGAGAAACAGCAACAATAACCCAGGACTTTGGGAGGATCCACACATGGACAAGGACCGATGAACCAGAAACTGTTACAGGTGACCATGTTGGATCACCTGACTGCTGGCAGTATTCATTGTTTCAGCTGGAAGTCGAGGCGCTGGTTCAGTGAAATCAAACTTCCCTAAACTTCTTCTTCAGAACCATCTACTGTATATCAGACAGTTTTTTTTTTACTGCAAAAACAAGCTGTGGACATACTGATAATGGCATTTCTTGGGACAGGCAATGATAAAAAGAAATGACGACAGTGAGACTTCAGCTGTGATAACATGTCGCACACATAAAGTAAGACGTCTCTCCGTTCCTGTCTGTGGTCCAGCCTGGCCTCAGGTTATGGAGTTACATCATCCACCCAAATTCTTCAGAAAATCAGTTGCTGCCAAGTGTTTGTTTTGTTTGTATGTGAATATCACATCTCAATGTTGTATCCTTAACAAACGTGATCTTTGTGATAAGCTGTTTTTTGGAGGAAAAGGGTCCTTTAACGACTAAAAATATAACATTGCCTTTTCTATTCTCTTCTGAGAAAAGAAATTCCAGCAGGCAGCTATATGTGACTTTGTGACAGTTTGTGATAAAAACATTTTTAGAGACAAAGCACCTTCTGTTGCCAAACAAACGGTAAATATTTCACTTGTATCTGTGGCATATGCAGTATATTCATATAAGAAAGAGCATGTCATTTGTATGCTCAAAGGTTGTTTTTCTTTAGCTCCTAATGAATCTAAAGTTTCCATTCCTGCCAGTTTCATTCTAGATAAGGATTTCACAAAGTGAATATTAATCATGTAATCAGTCTATACTTTATATTTGATTACAACAACAAAAATGCCGAATGCAGAGCTCTGAAATGAGCATTTTATTGCTTCTGTATTTTCTTCTGTATTTTCATTTGAACTGGTTAACAACACAGCGCTCCTTTTTTTATCAGTCATGCAGTGCCATCCTGCTTTCATATGTGCCACAGACCTAATATAAAACTTCCATACAGTGAAATAAAAAAAAGTGTCACAAGAACAACTCCAAGCTGTTCACCACATAACCTGAAGAGAAACGCGTAACAAAATCTTCAGAAGGTGGCTTTTCATTGTGCATGGCATGTACAGTGTAATGTATATGGTATTTGTCTAAAATGCTATGTTGCTGTGGATGTCAGTGAATGTCTTTCTCGTTGTGGGAATATTGAAACACTATCAGAAGATGCTGAAAGATAATGATTTTAAATTCTCTCTTTCTCCATTTCTCTCTCTTTCTCTCTCTGTACGTCTCTTAGTCTCCTTTTTCTCTCTCTCTCTCTCTCTCTTAGAAATGTGCATATTTCAAACATGTGCATTCATTTTTTTTCTCTGTTTGGCAGACTTTGCTCGGGGTCATTGAGGTAGAGTAATGTATGATATAATGCACAGTTGATGTTATTTTAATGACTTGTAAAAAAAAGTACTATCTTTTCTTCCTCATCAATGTTGCTGACTAATAAATTAAAGCTCTATATTTTATAATAACAGAGGTTCTGTTCTGTTTGAAATATAGTCTGCAGGCCCTTTTGTGTGATATGTAAAGACATTGATCGTTGTTTTACTGATTTGCAGTGGTGAAAGTATACAGATCCTTTAATTAAGTAAAAAGTAGCAGTACCACAGTGTAAAATACATCATTTCAAGTAAAGGTCCTCCCTTAGTTAGAAATGTCGCTTACTGTAAATAAAAGTATTCTCAGCAAAATGTTCTTAATTAAAACGTAAAAGTACACAATGCAGAAAATGTATTAATTGATGTTCATACTATTTCACGTATTATCAATATTATTATTATTATTATGTATTTGTTCATTTAAATTAATGGAGTAAAACTGGAGCCACACGTACAGTAGTAACCTTTGGAATAGAACATAGTATGATGAAGTTACATGAAAAGTAAATATTCGAAAGAAGAACAAGTACTTGAAATGCTTGCAGTATTTGACTTAATGTAGTTGCGTTGCTTCACGGCTCAGCTGCAGCACTGCAGCATTCACAGAAGTGACTCGGGATCTTGAGCAATGTTGACTCCACAAAAGAGTCAACAAGAAAAGTTAAATATATAATGATCAACTTAATGCACTTCTTAAACAAAACATATTTTTTAACAAATAGGAAAGTTAGAATACACTGTGAAAGCTCACATACTGCACATGCATGAATACATAATTGAAAGTGAGTAGATTAGTATCCTTAACCAGCTTCAGATTTAGGTCAATGAAATCTGTCAGATGAAACTGCAAAGCTCTGTAAGCTATGCAAGGCTAACCCAGCAGTCTGTATTACCCTAAAATAAATGTCATGTTGTCTTTCTTTTTGTTTTCGACTGAGAGGTGAGAGGTCTTTTTCTTTTTTTTCAGGGGCCCAAACTTGCTGTATGTTATAGTGTGTGTAGCATACGGCAGTTAGTTTTGTTGTAATTCCTCTATTCAACCACTTTGAAAACACTATACACTGAGGACCACACTAAGTCACACATTCTTATTTTGGTCGTGATGTGATTAATTAGTTTGGAAAGCTGAGTTTCCATAGCTAAGCACACTCAACACCAAATTATTTTACTTCACATGCTTCTCTTTTAAAGGCGCCTAAGGACTGCATAGAGAGATAAGCACTTGAGCCGATGTTCATCTTCCGCTGACACAGCAATGTCACCCTAAAGGTCAGATCACTCCTACACTGATGTATGTCTGCTTCTCCTCACACCTTTGGATTCCCTAAAAGACTCCTGTCCTTGTGCTCCATTGGCCATTGGGGGTCAGGTGAGCAGAGGATGCCCAAAATCCTCTCCTAAGACGAGAACACTCAAACAGTCTCCAGTGTTCTCCAGTGCTGACGGCAGTTGACAAAACTGTTGAGATAGTAGGCAATCATCTTGGACCAACTTTCATTTTTTCCTGACACTTGGCTTTGAGCAGAGGGGCCCAAGCAGGGAAAAGGCAGGATGGGGGCTGGAGCGAGCGCCGAGGATAAACACTCCAGGGAGCTGGAGAAGAAGCTGAAGGAGGATGCCGACATGGATGCGAGAACTGTCAAGCTGCTACTGCTAGGTAAAGATGATCGAGATGGATTCAATAACAGGAACCCTAATCATTAGGGTTAAACACATGTACGGGACCAATAAATGCCCCATGGTGAGGCTATTTATACCTAGAGATATAGTAAACATATCTATTTATGGGATTTAATTGTAGGTGGTGCATTACTTCGTCCGTTGTAAAATGTTTGGTTTGATCTCTCATACGTTCAAGTTATCAACACAGAAAGACCTTGTTGACTGAAGTCTGTTATGAATAGATCCTTTTAATCTGGATTACCTTTACATACTTACTAAAGTGCATGGTGCTTGTGGTGAAAACAAGCAGCATGTTTGAGTAAAGTAAAGGCTTATTAACCGGTGTCATTGGATTGCTTAGACACTTTATTAATCATTCAATCCAATCCCCTGTTAATCCTGAAACAACAGGTCTCCAACACAAAGAGATTAACTCTGAAGGACACAGATACAATACTGCCCAACTAAGTACTGTACAATGACCCTCATACATCATATAATCAAACAGGACCTTTTTATTTAAGGACCAATACATTTATCAATGTGAAGACTATAGTGCTAAAGTCTGGCATGTAGTGCCTCCTCTTACATGAACGTAACCCACAATCATGATTAAGAAGAATTACCAAATCCTCATAAATGTTCGAATAAAGTTTCCAATAAATGCATTTTTTATTTTTATTTCATCGGAATAACTAAATGTTATGTCTTTTCTACTTTCATCTAGGCGCTGGAGAATCAGGCAAAAGCACTATCGTCAAACAGATGAAGTAACATTTTTGACTTTTGCACTAAAGCAATGTCTCGTTTTTTTCTCTGTGAGACTGTAAATCATTCTGTATTTTCTCTTCAGAATTATCCACAAAGACGGCTACTCACTTGAAGAATGCATGGAGTTCGTTGTCATCATCTACAGCAACACCCTGCAGTCTATGATGGCCATTGTGAAGGCCATGAGCACATTCAATATTGGCTTTGGCCACTCTGATCAGCAGGTAACAGCTAAAATAGACATTTGCATAAATTGTGTTTATGTTTGCAGCAGACTGCTTAACATACACTGTGTTCGTCCCTGTCCCCTTGCATCCGTCCTGCAGGATGATGCCAGGAAACTCATGCATCTTGCAGACACCATTGAGGAAGGCTCCATGCCCAAAGAGTTAGCGGACATTATTATTCGCCTATGGAACGACTCTGGCATAAAAGTGTGCTTCGAACGAGCCTCAGAGTATCAGCTCAACGACTCCGCTGGATAGTAAGAAATCACCAAACTGAGATTGTTGTATTACTCAGATTAAATAAAAAAGCAAAAAATCTGACAACATAACTTTAACATAAGGCTTTATGTTGATCATCAGCCGCCCTGCTCTCTAAATAATAATAATAATAATTAATATTGCTCGACCACCACATTGGAGTTTGCTATCAATGTTGTTTTCCCTCAGCTACCTGAATGACTTGGAGCGCTTGGTCCAACCAGGCTACGTGCCCACTGAGCAGGATGTGCTGCGATCAAGAGTGAAGACCACTGGTATCATCGAGACCACGTTTTCCTTCAAAGATCTGCATTTCAGGTGAAGCAGTGCAGTATTTCCCACAAGGATGGCAACAATAATTCATTGGCAGTGGTAAAAGTGTGCTGGATTGCAATCATAAAGATAATGTGTTTCTGTTTCCATGCAGAATGTTTGATGTGGGTGGCCAGAGGTCAGAGAGGAAGAAATGGATCCACTGTTTTGAGGGTGTGACCTGTATCATCTTCATTGGTGCTTTAAGCGCCTTTGATATGGTCCTGGTGGAGGATGATGAAGTGGTATGATAACAGTAATATCTCACACATATTCTATAGGACACTATTTGTTTCTTTTTGGGGAAAATCAACAGCTGGCTAGTTTCAATGGGTCTTTCTTCTGTCTTTGTGTCAAACATTTTCAGAATCGAATGCACGAGAGTCTGCATTTGTTCAACAGTATCTGCAACCACCGCTATTTTATCGCAACCTCCATTGTACTCTTCCTCAACAAGAAAGACGTGTTTGTTGAGAAGATCAAGAAAGCTCATCTCAGCATGTGCTTCCCTGAATACGATGGTGAGATGGATCAAACACAGAATTTGCAGCATATTGAAACGTGACAAACTGATTAAAAGTGCTCATTTATCTTTATGTATTTTTCACCAAGGCCCCAATACTTATGAGGATGCTGGTTTATACATCAAAATGCAGTTTTTGGACCTGAACCTGCGGAAAGACATAAAAGAAATCTACTCTCACATGACCTGTGCCACAGACACAGAGAACGTCAAGTTTGTGTTTGATGCCGTGACCGACATCATCATCAAAGAAAACCTGAAGGATTGTGGTCTCTTCTAAAAGCCAGGCTGAGAAACACAATGAAGGTGAGGTACGTTTGCTCTGTATTGTGAAAGTGTTCCAGAGTCTCTTTTGGACCAGCTTATAAGCAGTGTCACTTTCTTTCTTTTTTACAGGGTGATGCAGCCCTGTCACATTCCACAAATCCCCTCTGCATTCAAACTGAAGCCTGAAAATGAAAACTGTTCTCTATATCCATCAAACACACAAACAAATCAATTCACTGTGTTCAAAACTAAGTTGTAGCTTTGACCAACGACTTAGACGAGAAGACAGCTCTTCAGTCAGAAAATCATGTGCAGATTTCAGATGAGTTACATTTTTCTTTCTGTATTTTGACTTTTCTCCTGAATCTCTTGAGATTGTCTAATCAATATGTTGTTAAGAAATCCAATGCGTATAGTTCTGCATAAAATGAAGGATGTAAAAAAAAAATCTGTCGGTCCAATGCACCGGTGTTGCAATACCTGGTCAGAAAACAGACAGAAAGCCCCTCCAGATGCAGATTTTTCCAAAACTAGTGGTTTTTATGTACAGGAACTCTGCAGCACAATCTGAGTCACAGTTCAAACAGGTTAACAATTTTTTTTTTTTTAAGTTAAGAGTTAGATCATATGATATTGAAATAGTTGGAAAGGGCTAGTGTACATAATTAAACTGTTTTCTAATGGGAAATTCATGAAGTGTGTTGAAACCATGTGGATTTGTAACACTGCTGAATGGAAGCCTAGCTGTCATACACTTCAACCTTAAAATTACTGTCTAAAAGACCAATGTTTGTAAACTCTAAAAGCTTCATCATTAAACCTATTAAAGCTTCTGTAGAAAACTGAGTTGTTTTCCATTTTTCACAAATAAAAACCAACACAGAAATGTCTTGTTCATAATCGGTCTTTTATTAGTTTCACAGAATGTTTCAGTTTCATTTTCAACAATTATTAAACCACTATTATTCCGAATGGAAGAGCTTCTACCTTTTAATAATATTATAGTTTGACATTTTGGATAAAACATTAGTTTGATTTTGTTGAGAAAGTTTGCTGAGAACTTCAATAATATGTTAGGCAAATTCCACAATACAGCCGACAGCTGGTTACTGCTGTAGCTTAGCACAAAGACTGACTGTCCACTTGTAAAAAAAAAAATCATCTCTAATGCTCTCTAGTTACTACATACAATATCTAGGTTGTTTGTAGGCTACCAGATTAATTTCTATCAATTTGTATGTCTTGAGCTAATCCAAACTAACACCATACGTCTGAACAGAGCATCAGCGTGCCAGATTCCTGCAGGACCTGCTTATTTATCTGTTATTTCTGAGCCACAAACAGATGTGAATTTTGATGCTTCCAACTCATTTGTAGAACACTAGCAAGAAAAGTGAACTCTCAAAATGTTACAATCTTTTTTAAATATACTGAAACAAAGGGGTGATGTCAGCTAATTAAAAATAATTCACTCCTATAGCAAACACTTGAGAATATAAACAGCTGTCTCCCAAAGCCAGAAGAAAGATGCCGATGCTACGATGTTATCGAGCCATGCCGCCTGCAGCTCTGCTGAGCAGACACTCTGCATGTTTGGCACAAGATGTCCAGGAGGGATACATGAGTAGAGCTGTTAAGGAATCAAACGTCACACACTTTTCTTTGTGTGGAAAAATAATGAATATTCACAGTAAAACTGTACTTCAGTTTGTTGTGTTCATTTGCTGACCTCAGAAAACCAAGTTGGAAGATTTGCAATATAAATTAAATACCAAAGACTATCCTAAGACATTAAGCAACAACAATTTAAGAAAGTTTTATTTTTCTAAGAAAGCAATCCTTGATTTAAGTGTTTCCGTTAAACCCTGAGTTCTTACCACATGATAATTAATAGGCATTATGATGTGCAATTATGAAACAGAAAGAACAAAAAGCTAATTCCATCTACAATAATCTCTGCAGGAGAGTCTGTGAACTAAAGATGGCTGACATTAAAAAAAGACACCGTATGGCTTGTTTGTGTATTTAAAAAAGAAAGAGCTAAATGTCATGATAATTAGTGTAAAACTGTACATACACATGGAATGACATATTGTGCAATATCAACAATGGCTTCAAAGAATACTTGACAATGGTATCCACCAAAACATTTGCTGCATTCAGGAAGACCATGGAAAAACTGAAGGCACTTTAAAAACTGCGAGATTCATCCTGAGCCTCTCTCTCTCTGTCAATGACTGTGAAAGAGCAGCCCTTATTTAAAAGCACGCGTCTAGTCTAGAGGATATTTGCCAAGGAGGCACTAATCATCATGTTGAGAGAGATATTCTAGGAGGTGAGTGGCTTAATATTTTACATACGTGTGGCTAGATGGCACTTTAACCCAAAACACATCATGACTCACAGCTCAGCTGTTATTTCAAATGTGCATACAATCACACACACACACATTTACACACTCATACCTGAACCAATCCCTAAAAAAGACAAAAAACACACCAGTAATTCTAAAATCCACTTTTGAGATTTGTCACCAGGCAATAAGTGACTAAGCATGACTCCTCATCTTCCAGCAAAAAAGTTGTTCACAGTTGTCGACCACATGCTCCTTCACCAAAGAGCGGAAACACCCACACACACTTTAAAGAAATACAGCAAGTGATCCATCTGCTTTCTCAGGTTTCCCTTAGTGTCAGTTTCCTGTCTGGATCCAGAGCAGTGGAACAAATGGGACGAGGATTTGGACCAACAGTGGATCCTCTTTAACCTCACCTGCGCCTGAGGGGGGGTGAACTGAAGGCCTGTTTATGTAAAAGTCACTGAATGCATCTTCTCACTCAGAAAAGTCCCACCATGTGATCAATCTGCCTCATGTACACACTCTTTAACGGCAGAGTGTACCGTCGCTCCTCTGGGATCCTGTTGCACTGAGAGAGTGAAAAAGAAGAAGGTAGCTATATGATGGCCGTGATACAGAAAAAGGAGGATATTCTTTTCCCCTCTATTTATAGAATCCATTTAAAGTTCAATTGCCGAGAATTAAGTTGAACTCTCAGTTTATGATCTAATGCTAGTATTTTTCTTTATTAGCTTTCTCATTTTATTTGTATCTGCACTGTCTCTTTGCTATTGTAACACACTTCTGCACTCTGGGACACATAAGGGAGACTTAATTCTGATTCTAATTATGACAATACTTTAAATTAATATTTGTATTCCTCCCTTGCAATAATATTTAAAGTATGACTTTACTCTCTTACTTCGATTTTATTCTCGACATTTTCACTTTATTCTCATGCAATTAAGCCTGGCTCTAATACTCTTTTCTAAGAAAGAAATCTTAATACATTTTAAGTCAAGAACGACGCTGAAAATAGTGAATAGTGGGTTGGGTGAAGATGATTCCTTACATTGCTGTTGTTGCTCGGTGGTGGTTTCCGGTTGATTGGCTTTTGCTCGGCCAGCACTGCCTCTTCACAAGGAAACTCATCATCCCACTGTTTCTCCCTGAAGCGCTTATCTATAGGCACAATGTGACCCTCTGTGGTGAAGATGTACTTGTTATCGGATTTGTGAAGTGGGTTGTCCTCATCAAACAGCTGCAACGAAAGATAGAGATTGTTGTCTATAGGACCAAAAGAGGGCGACGGGGGACTGACATTCATAGTGTGGAAACATGTAGAGGGAATGCTATGGTGTTCTTAGTAACGCATTTTTTAAAACAAATCATTTCTCTAATGCTCTCTAGGTATTAGATACAACATATGGATTGTTTGTAGGCTTTCAGATCAATTCCTATCCATTTTTATGTCTTGAGCTAATCCAAACTAACACCATACGTCTGAACAGAGCATCAGCGTGCCAGATTCCTGCAGGACCTGCTTATTTATCTGCTATTTCTGAGCCACAAACAGATGTGAATTGTGATGCTTCCAACTCATTCCTAGAACAACAATGGCATCAATTGGTATTTTTCTGTTTTCAGCTTGTTAAGTATTTAGATGAAAATACCACTAGGTTTGAGGATGCTAACATTGGAAATGGTGAAAGAATTTACATCAATTGCAGCAATAATTTAAAATGTAAGGATATTACAATATGTGGTTGCGGTTCAAAAATAGTACCACTCACTTGCACTCAAGTCTTTAAAGTCTTTATTTCAATAGCTTCTTATCAAAACAACATTCAGCTGTAACTCACCAGGTAAAGGTATTTGCACGTCTCACTGAGGAAGAAGCTCTCCATGCGATCCTCTTTGGATTTGTCCACAACATGGTGGAGAGTGGCATACCCACATCTGCAAATCAGCTAAAAGTATCAAAGCATTGTAAACCTCAAACAAATAAAATAATATATATGTATGTGTCTATATTGTTAATATTGTATAGAGTATATCTTTTTGTTACACACTTGACTTTGGCATTTTTCTCAAGGCTCTGAAGAATATCCATTCCAACATGCAAATAAAAAGGATTTTTGGTCGCCTGTCGGGAAGAGAAGAAGAATAACTTTTGAGTGAAGAATAACAAACCACCGCCACCAATGCTGCGTTACAACAGGCAAGTAAATGTTACCTGGTACAGCAGATATGTTGACTCCACCAGCTCCGGTCTCAGAGGATAGAAGAGCACATCGGGCGCCTGCAGCTGCCAGTTGTATCTCTCCGGCAGAGCCCCAAAGCGTTTCCAGATGGCATAGTAGAAGGCGTGCAGGCAGATTGCATTATCAACATCCCCATTCAGCACCTACAACACCCACAACAACACCTAACTTTAGTTGTTGCAACAACACATATTTTAGACTGATATATAAGACCTGGCAAAGCTGTAATCTCACCTGCAGCCCAGGAAAGAAGGCCTGAAGGGAGTCGATCCAGGTGTTCATTATCTCACCACTAAACATGTTGACGTTGACATAAAGAGGCGGGTCGCCCTCTCCTTCATTACATGACTCTCTCCTGGAGAAACACAGAGCCAGAAAAGGGGTTCACAATTTGTCCTATCAAGCATGGAACTACATCAAAATGATGCCACATTTATCCTTGACAAAGAAATTGCGTTTCACCATATTATTCTGATCCAATGTATCAAAATGTGCTATTTGAACTACTAAAATATGTATTAAAACATACTTTAATAACTTTGCTTTACATTTTGTTAAGAAAACATGATTTATTCAATCACAGATAGGACACACTTTTTTTTAATTAACATCCTTTTTGTTTGAAAAACAAGGCAAAGGACAATCATAAATAAGATCATCATAAAGCATATATTTGTATAGCATCAAAGTGTAAGTCTGTTCTTTCTTGCTGTACATGATAATTCCTGTATTTTTTTTAGTCAGGCTCTATTTTTCACTTCTCTATGATAACAACTTGTGTGAGGATGCTCAGAATTATACAGATAATGGAAATTCATCAGGATCGTATTTCTAAATTGTGTATGATTGCTTTTATCATCAATATCCTAATCATATGTTTTTACTGTAGATTTGAATGGCCCACACTGCAACAGCTTCATTCTGCCACTGACCAGCTAAACTAGATTGGTTTATGTTATGTTCATTGCTCAATGGCAACTCAGTGGTGGAGTAAGTGTTAGGATTCCTAATTCAGCTTTCCACATCTTCCAGCAAGACAAGCAACACTGGAAACTATGAGCAGTTTTATTTTCTCTTTGTTTTGCCACTTATGGATAGAGATTCATGTAAATAGCTGAGATAGTTACTGCTTTCAAGACCAACTTCTTGTGAAGCTCCCTAAAGCCACAAACACTCAAATGCACACGTATCACATTCAGTGTGAGACTCACCCTCTCCTCATGTGGTTCTGAATGCTCTCGTAAGAATCTTGGAACATCCTATGATCCTCTTTTTCACCAAAAAGGATGTATGATTTGAGCAGATACTCATAGAAGGAGTCCATACCAGCTCCCAGACCACTCTGCTTGCCAACCCACTGACCTGTTTGGATATTTACTACATTCCCTGGAGAAGAACAATGATGTATTATTATAGGCATCATGTTTAAATGTAGTAGACCCAACCATGCTGGATAGAAACTTTAGAAATAAAGGAGAAAACGTTTTTTCTTGCCAGTGCTTACCTAGCAGACCGGTCTCGTTGCTCCTCAGGCTCCACAGCGCTCTGACGGCTCGCCTGGCCACCCACTCAAATGTGGAGTCTCCAATTAAGCGACTTAAAATCCCAAACTCCACCAGCAGGGAGCCGGCTCCTGCAGTGCAGGTCTCATTGATGCTATCAGGAGGAACGCCAGTCTTCAGGTTCACCTGCATTTTAATGGAGACACAAATGAATCAAGATGATGAGTGTCATTTCAAGCTTCAAGGCTTTTATTGCCATGTGTGCATAGCTACAGCAGTGTAGGTATGACAATGAAAACCTTAGGTCACAGGCTCCTCCAACAGTGCTAGAAACTGTGCAGAATAGTCTACATTAATTGGAAAATTGATATATTATATATATATATGAGTTGCAAACAGATGAATGTTATGTATGTTCTTTCAAAAGTTCAAGTGTTTAACATTCGTATGGCCTGTGGGATGAAACTGTCCCCGAGTCTGGTGGTTTTAGACCTCATGCTGCTCATTGATTCTTTCAGTGTGGTTTGTGGGGGGGTCATGCTACTTCACTCACATGATACCTACTTTAGGTAGCTTCATCATGACTGTTCATGTAACTTTTCTGTGTATACCGTAATTTTCGGACTATAAGCCGCGCCTTTTTCCCCATTTTTCGACGCTGCGGCTTATATAGCGGCGCGGCTAATCTATTGATTTTTACAGCTAACGGCCACCACCTTTAACTCTATGGGCTCTATGGCCGGTCCGCGGACCCCCACCTTTAAGCGGCGGGTTCCAGCAGGAAAAGCTGGAGGCCGGAAAAGAGTGAGACAGGTAGCGCGCAAAAGTAAAAGTGGAACCGAGAGTGGTATGCCGCTGCTGCGGCTTATATTCAGGTGCGCATTATAGTCCGAAAATTACGGTACTTTGGGGTTGCACAATTATTGGAGATGTTATTGGAATATCAATATGGACGTTTAATATCCAATCGCAGTAAGTACAGTATTTGGCAGGTATATATGTAAAAATATCATATATTATGTGTATTGTGGTGCTGCAGAGAACTCAGGGCCTACAAACAGTATTCTAATGGCTTAATGAAAGATCCTTACTCGGTTCATATCCTCTAAAATTATATTTGAACATATTCTTTATTGATGATGTGAATCATTTACCAATAATTGTCTTTCTTACATCACAAATCCTATCACAATTGGAATATTTATCAAAACAATAAAAACTATTTTGTTTTACAAATGGTGCAGCCCTGTCACACCATCAGGTAACATTTAAACAGTCATTTTAATTTTCCGGTCTCACTCACCCTGGGGTAAGGGATGCCTGTGAGGGTGTTCTCAAAGGCCGGCAGCAAGCGGACAGCCAGGTCATGAGCCAAGTGAAGAAGCTCATTATCGTAACCCTCATAGTCGACCTTTCCAAACGGATGTTTGGGGTCAGTCAGCAAGATGTGAGACGAGATAAGGCTTCCCAGGATCCTTCAAGGGAAAAGACAAATATAAAATCGGGATTCAACACAGAAAGAGATTATGAAAAAGAAGATAAAAAATGTATTTTCTTATATCATGCTTTTACAATTAAAGGTGACGTATTGATGGGTCTGTTTCTAAAGTTTAAACATTGAAGACATTTTAATTTTAGTGTAACCTTATTGAATACATAAAGAAAATCAATCTACGATACGATAATACTCTAATGATCAAGTCTGAAATTTGACTTGCATCACAGCAGCTCCATTTGTAACATCAACATGGACAAATATCAAGACACAATACATGAACAAAAATCTAATCAATCTGAAATGGTAATTTCAGTTTAGTTCTGGGTTTTTAGTCTTACAATATTTGTGTATTTTAACCTTGCCTTTTTTAATAATAAATCAGCTTTAGGAGGTTTTATACTGAAATCTAAAACACCTAAAAAGCAAATAATGCTCTTGTGTGTTGAATTAAGAATCAGACCTGACCTACAGCATGCTAGGCAGAATCTGTACAAGTCTTAAAATAGAAACATTTGTACCTGATGTTTGCCTCAAAAACTTGCACGGTTGAGTCCTTGTCAAAAGATACAGTATCTATAACCAGCTTGACAGCTTTCTGGAACTCGGTCACATTTCCGAGCACCTGTAGAGAAACACAACATTATGTAACCACAGTATACTGTATGAACAGAACTCTTTAAACACATACCTACTGAATGACTTTCAGACATTCTATTTTTATAATTGTGGATGGCAACTATTGTAAAAAAGCTCAAATGATTAATGTTAGCCATCAAGTTAGAACTCCATAAAAATAGTTAGTTTATTTAACTGTGAATGAAAAGAGAAAAGATGGTTGTACTTTAGAAGTTCCCATGTAATGTCAGTTTTAGGGCTGACACAGTGACACACAATTGTGGCAGAAAACACATGACTTACACACAGGAAGAGCTAACCACTGTGCCACCAAATGTAGTCCAAAACACAGGTTTATGAAAAACAGGTGTTGTTATAACCACGGGGGAAAACATTTTGTACTATATCAATTCCTTTAAGCTGCTTTATTATTACCTAATTAAAAAGGATTATATTATCATTTGCCAGTACTAATTACTGGGTCAAATTGTTTTTATCATCCTGCACTGATTCTATTTCTGTTTTCGAGTCTTTTCGGTGAGAAAGCAATGAGAAAGAAACACTCTGCTGACTTTGCAGTGTACTACTGTAATACATTAAGACAGTAAACCTTACCAGCAGGGTGTCCAAGGTGTCAATCAGAGTAAGGGAGTAATTCCCTAAGACGTCATTTATGTTGATGTTGGAGCTGAAATTAAAGAAGTGGAACAGACATAGTGGTGTCATTGCAAAAGAGAACCAAATA
Organism: Notothenia coriiceps; assembly: GCF_000735185.1. Lineage (NCBI taxonomy): Eukaryota > Metazoa > Chordata > Actinopteri > Perciformes > Nototheniidae > Notothenia > Notothenia coriiceps. Next base: position 17,539 of record NW_011364845.1, read on the forward strand.
ATTAACTGACGATAAAAACAGAGAGTAAATCTTCAATTCAACGAGGAAAGGTGTGTTTTTACGTCTGTGATGGAAACTTCTTTTTTGTCAATCACATACCAATGGATACACACATTTAAGTAAAACATGCGTCCTCATAGAGAAGAGGTTGGTTAAAACCTGCATGTTGTTCTCTAATTTGTAGAAACAAACACAGACCTGCATTTTACATGTCAAATTAGCATCTGTTAAAACATGAGGTAATTTAACATATATGTCTTTTTTTCTATTCCACACGTTTGAATCCTAACTGGATTAGTATCACATTGTATAGAAACAGGACAACAGTTGAATCCGAAAGGCTCAGATAAAAGAAGGGGAATTAAACTTTTGGAAGATATTGGAATTCTAGTCTTTGTTTCAATTAAAAAAAAAAAAGCATACAATGTGCATCTTTTAACTCCACTGAGCAAAGAAAAAAACTGGGTATTGGGCTTTAGAAATACTTTTAATGCTTTCTGAATTTATTCATCAGTTTTGTCTTAGGTTGAGTTTGATGTTTGAAAATCCCAAGTAGTTAATAAACAATGATCTTTATTTTATCTTTCAAGTAATTTTTACCAGAATATTTACTGGTTACAGCTTGACACGTTTTATATTTGCTGGTTTTCTATGACTTTTGAGGAAATAACCAGATAACGGTTAGTTTTACTTCTGGTTTTACTCAACTTTGATAGAGCAAACAATGAAATGATTACATATTCAGACGATAATACAAAATAACAGTTTATTGTAGCCCTTATGTTTGGTAGTTTTTTCCTTCTCCACGTTCATTAGATTTCATATTTCCATTAAGCCTTAAAACTTAAATATATAAAGTGATAAAGATGATCAACAGAAACCCCCTAGAGGCCATTAAGATCCCTTTAGGGATTGCTGGATCCCAGTTTGGGACATACTGGACTGTTCCATATAAAAGTGTCTGAAACATAACCTGTTCATGGCTGGGCAGCAGTGGACAGCAGGATTTTACAACATGATAATATGATAACAAAGTGCATGCAAATAGTACACTCTGCAGTGGACAGTTAGGATGTAAATGAGTGTCCTGCAGGCTGTACTGTACAGGTGCCAGTCAGTTCGGGGTGTAACCAAATACTTTATTAAATTAAAGAACAAAATGAACCAGCCGGTGCAAACAGAGGACATCTTTAAATGACTCACGGGTTTAGCACGTCTGGTCCCCTTCCTTCACAGTCAATGGGATTCAGCTCGTCCTCGGGAAAAGCGTATTTCATGTAGTTGTCATACCCGAAATAAAACATTTCTTTGGCCATGTCCTTCATTTTTGCTTTCAGAGTGTCCGGGAAGGAGCTGTATCTGCGGGAGTACTCGTCCCTGTTGCTGTCGAAGAAGCTCAGGTAGGATCTCTCGGGAGACCCCTCTCCAACCTTTGCACAGGTGGTCGCCACCTCTTCATGTCTGTGGACATGTACTCGTTGAGACCACGAGTTACGCCTCGGGTCGGTCCCTTTTTCATCCCCGAATAACAAGTCTAATTTGTGTAGACTGAAGCTGAGTGGGAAGTTGAATCCCCAGCTAACGTTAGGACCGAGTCCAAAGGCTAGCCAAATAACACAGCTGAAGGAAAGTCTCAATACGACCAAACCAACAACTATTGACCTCCATTGCATATTTGCCCCGGGTCGATCTTAAAACGCATAATTTAAGTCCACACAAGTCAGAGGTAAGACGAATATGACATATTCTGTTAGTCAGTCTATAGCTACAAGCACCGATGGTTTGTGGGGGTGATTCCGCCCATGTCTGTACACTTCCTGTCAACAGACCGGCGCCTCCCAAATCCTGAGCTGTGATTGGGTGTTCTTTCGTGACGTCATGCAACGAAGGTTTTGAATTCGTCCTATGATTGGTCACAGGGCTGTCAATCTCCTGGCTGCATTCCGTGGCAGACCTGACGTGTCTTAATAAACTTCTGCACCAATAAGAAACAGCCACAAGTGAGACCCGTTCAGGGGCACAGAGCTTTGAAATCAAAACTTGGTTTTGGGTAGGTATTAGGCACATATTGCTCCTTACGTGCATAGGTTCAACTATATAGTGTATATAAATATTAATGTGTCACTGATAATAATCCTTTATTGTGTAGGGTTCAAATATTTAGACACATTTAATGTTAATGCACTGTGGGAACATTGTTCTTGAAACGATCGTGTCAGTGAGGCTCCATAGAGTGAAGAGCCATCTTTACCCCACATTGTCAAAAAAAGGATAGCATGCACAATACTAAGGTCCTGGGACGAGCTCATTCTTAATATTTTGCAGTTGTTTCATGTTATGTATTGCACTAGTGGTAGCCTACTGTACTATTTGTTCGTCTAATATTAACTTCTAATATTTGACGAAAGACGTATTTATTGATGTAACGTCCACTCGTTGTGCAACTGGGGATGTAGCTCAGTGGTAGAGCGCATGCTTTGCATGTATGAGGCCCCGGGTTCAATCCCCGGCATCTCCACTCGTTTTGAAGTGGTTCAATCCGATGGGATTTGGCACCAGTACAAGTCCCAAATGCAGAACAAATCATTATCACCACAGACCTGTGACAGTGATAACTATGGAAGCCTCATTGCGCCACAGGAAAAAAAAAAAAAAATCTCAATATATGGACATACTATCACCACAGACCTGTTACTCTGCTGAGCAGCCTCAACGGCTTCTTCGCACGCTTTGAAGCCAGAATAGCCCACCTGCGCAGAAAACAACAACAACGACCAGGCTATCTGTCTGTCCCCAAGCAGTGTGAGGAGCGTGTGTCTTTTACTTTAGATGAAAATAAGGTCCCACTCCCCAAGCCCCTCTGCAAAATATTTGGTTAAAAAGAACACAATAGTGCTTTAGGAGGAGATTCAGGTGATAAGGTGATAGGGTTACTTTGGTTGGTTATTGGCTAATGGTTACACAAGCACTCGTTTTTTATATAATTGGATCAGGACAAAAAGTGAGCAAATATTTTTTAGGGGACACATGTTTATGTATAAAAGACATGAAAAAGTGGATTTTGCATAATAGGTTTCCTTTAACACGCCGCTGAGCTCACAGACGTTCTCACAGACATCTTCAACATCTTCCTGAGCCAGGCTGCTGTTCCCTCGTGCTTCAAGGTAACCACCATCAAACCTGTGCCGAAGAAGTCATCACCTTCCTGCTTCAATGACTACCGCCCCGTAGTGCTGTCTTCAACCATCATGAAGTGCTTTGAGAGGCTAGTCATGAAGCAAATCAAATCTGACCTCCCCCCTCTCTGGACCCATTTCAGTTTGCATACATGTACATTCTCAAAGATTTTGAAGTGACTGTTATTTTGTATATTGATTTTTGTGCTTTTATTTATGTCTTAATGTGTGCATATGTACAAATGCGTCTGTTGATTGTGTGTATATAGCTGCCCCCTGCAGCAGCAATTCCTCAGGAATCGCATCTAACAGGTATATAATACTATTCTGCATAAGCAATGTTTTATTATGGAAATATTTGGCCTGCAGTAAGTCGTATTTGAGGCAATTATACAGAAGTTGTAAGTTTATAAGTATTTATACTACTATAAATCAATTAAATTTAAAATTTAAATAAATCAAATCAATTTCTGTTACGTGAATAGGAAGGGAAGCTCGATACATTTGTGAATATCATTTTAGACTTCGATCTACAGTGGCTCTTCTATGAAAAAAATGAATCCTTCTCTGCCAAGCGGCCATGTAGCCTACATTTAATCACCTATCAAAGAAAGATTTTTCCCCACAGGAATTAAGCTCAACCTGCAATATTCTGCCCCCTTGCTGGGTGTGCCTCAGGTGGCTTCATGCTGAAAATCGTTTCCAAAGCTCTTTCAAAATCACAGATGTTTGTCAATGACCTTATCACAGTCTTAAAACAAGGTTTTCTTAGCAGGTTATGCTGGCTCCCAAAGGTAAAAACATGCACTCAAGACTGAAGTTTGCACTGAAGGAGCCAGGAGTATTACACGTGCTGCTATTTAAACGTTTAAAAAACATGACAGGCCCCTAGCCTAGTGCTAGGAGGAAATATTCTAGCAACGTTTCTTTATTGATCCGTTAGTTCCTCACGATTCTTCTGTCAAGAGTATTAATAACAACTAAGATTTTTTTTTCCTTCCCGTTTCTATGCTCATGCACACGTCTAGAATTCTCGGTATCAATCTCGATAGTGTGCTGATGCAAGCTTCACTGCCACCAGACAAGCTGTCCCGCATCAGAACAGCCATAATTACAATTCATGTTATTTATTTAGCGCTTTTCCAAGTGTTCAAAGCGCTCTACGTTATAGGGGAGAGTGGGGTAAGTTGAGCCATTTTTTAGTTATGCGCTGTCCTCTAAGCAAGGAGAAATGACACATAGTAAAAATGAAAACACACACCTATAATTCAGGATGTCTCCTATCAATGGCAATGATAATAATTAATATTTGATCAACGGCAGTGAAAATATTACTTCTTAAAAAAAAAAGAGTCTTGTGGCTCAACTTGCCCCAGGGTAAGTTGATCCAGGTCAGGGGATAAATTGAACCACGGTTCAAACCTGGGCATACCTGTTCAAACCTGGGCATACCTCCAACAAATCTTAAAGGTAATTATAAACAATAAATAACAAACCAAATACAAGCTTAGTTTTTCAAATATTTTTAATATAAATTTCGATTGAATTGATTGATTTGTTTTTTACATCTTAAAAGGAAAAGTAATCATACAAATGGTGATACAATTTCATACATCTTACCAATCAAACACAAGGTAAATTCAACTTTAAATGTAGCTTACAATGAGCTCTTATTATGAACTTGGCCTACTGTCATTAATTTCTCCATTGAAAAACTGGCTCAACTTACCCCAAGGCCCATGGTTCACTTTACCCCATAGCCACCATTTTAGAAAAAATAGCCTAGCATTAAAATTTTCTTTAGCTTAATGATTCACATGGTTTACGGTGCCAACACATCAACATATACAATATATGTGTTTAAACCTGGATACTTTTTTGTTGACATGACAGCTGATATAGCTGACATCTAGAAAATGTACTTTGACAAGCAAAAAACGTTTTTTTGTAAAAATGTTTACTTACCAGACCACAATGAGTATCTCTCTTTCACAGGCAATGATAAATGGGTGGAGCTTGCATAATTTCTGGTCACTTGATTACAACTATAAGGCGTTGCCTGGTTACAGGGGGTGGTTCAACTTACCCACTGGCTCAACTTACCCCCTTCTCCTCTAGATAGCCCCCATTGTTCTGTGACCTGTCAATCATCAAACCGGGGGTCATATTTCATTATGTGTTCATTTTTATCTGAAGTTGTAACCATGGAT
>NW_011364846.1:0-2638 GCF_000735185.1 Notothenia coriiceps
ATCAGACGGGAAGCGAAAGAACGAGCAAGACCCATTGCTGGTATGATTACAGCCTGGTACTAAGCACACAGGCATCTTGTTAAAATTATCTTATCTTAGCTATCTCTCGGTTACAAGCGGCCGAGATGGGTTTTCTCCGAAGGGTGGCTGGTGTCTCCCTTAGGGATAAGGGGAGAAGTTCAGTCATCAGGGAGGGACTCGGAGTTGAACCGCTCCTCCTTCGTGTCGAAAGGAGCCAGTTGAGGTGGTTAGGGCACCTAGTTAGGATGCCACCTAGTAAGGATGCCACTTGGGCGCCTCCATAGGGAGGTGTTCAAGGCACTTCCAGCTGGGAGGAGACCGAGGGGTAGACCTAGGACCAGGTGGAGGGATTATATCTCTTCTCTGACTGGGAGGGCCTTGGGACCCCCCAGTCAGAGCTGGTTGATGAGGGGAAAGGAACGTTTGGGGCTCTCTGCTGGAACTGATACCTCCACGACCCGACCACGGATAAGCGGGAGAGGAGGGATGGATGGATGGATGGATTGAGGGATGGATGGATGGATGGATGGATGGATGGATGGATGGATGGATGGATGGAGGGATGGATGGATGGATGGAGGGATGGATGGATGGATGGAGGGATAGATGGATAGATGGATGGATGGATGGAGGGATGGAGGGATGGATGGAGGGATGGATGGAGGGATGGATGGATGGATGGATGGATGGATGAAGCCACTTATTAAAGTTGCATTAAAACAAATTTATTTTTACAGTCCAACATTAAATGAGAAAATAACCTAAATTAAATGATATAGTATTTAAAATTGGACAAACGTTTGGTTTGGTTTAAAAACTCTTGATTAATACAAAAATGAAAATAATAACTATAATATTAAATATGAATATAATAACAATTATAATAATTCTTCTTCTTTTGCTCAAGTGCAAGATCAGAGTATTTCTGCTTTTAGAATATTTAGAATAACAATAATTATAAGAAATACAACATTTGAAATAACAAATTCTTAATAAAGCGTAAATCAAACACAGGAGACAGGATCAGTTTTACATTTATTTCCCGTTGCACAATAATATCTATATATTATGTATCTACAGTCTAAACTGTTTGTGGCAGCAGATTCATTCGGAGACATCCATGTGAAATGTATTTTAATAAAACTGTACAAAAATGTGCAGAATATGAGAAAAATACTGCGTCTCCACAGATCTTCATCCCAGAGGACGGACGGAGGGACGGACGGCAGAAATACATAAATATAATATCATTTATATATAATCTCTCACACAGGAAACCTTTGTTCAGGTGAATACACACATCTGCAGGAGGGGGAACACACACTGAAGATCATGCACCCTTCACACACACACCAATCAATAACAATAATATCTTTATTATTATTATATGTATTATTATAACCTTCTGCACGATAATGCACGACCACGCTTTGGAGTAACTCCCCCCAGAACAAAAAGGACATTAAAGGTTTCATTTTAAATCTTGAAATGTATAAATATAATATCTGATATATGAGAAGTGTTAATTGGTTAATTGGCAAATGACGTAGATCAGCATACGGTCATGTTTTGGTCCTTTTAAAGCAACATCAAATGGGACAAAATAAAACATTAATATCAAATTATTTAGAAATAGTGCAAACCCACAATGCTTCACTCACAGGAGGTACAGGAGGAACACAGCAGGTACAGGAGGATCACAGCAGGTACAGGTGGATCACAGCAGGTACAGGAGGATCACAGCAGGTACAGGTGGATCACAGCAGGTACAGGTGGATCACAGGTGGATCACAGCAGGTACAGGTGGATCACAGCAGGTACAGGAGGATCACAGGTGGATCACAGCAGGTACAGGTGGATCACAGCAGGTACAGGAGGATCACAGCAGGTACAGGTGGATCACAGGAGGTACAGGAGGATCACAGGTGGATCACAGCAGGTACAGGTGGATCACAGCAGGTACAGGTGGATCACAGCAGGTACAGGAGGATCACAGGTGGATCACAGCAGGTACAGGTGGATCACAGCAGGTACAGGAGGATCACAGGTGGATCACAGCAGGTACAGGAGGATCACAGGTGGATCACAGGTGAATCACAGCAGGTACAGGAGGATCACAGGTGGATCACAGCAGGTACAGGTGGATCACAGCAGGTACAGGTGGATCACAGCAGGTACAGGAGGATCACAGGTGGATCACAGCAGGTACAGGTGAATCACAGCAGGTACAGGAGGATCACAGCAGGTACAGGTGGATCACAGCAGGTACAGGTGGATCACAGCAGGTACAGGAGGATCACAGGTGGATCACAGGAGGTACAGGTGGATCACAGCAGGTACAGGTGGATCACAGCAGGTACAGGAGGTACAGGTGGATCACAGCAGGTACAGGTGGATCACAGCAGGTACAGGAGGATCACAGGTGAATCACAGCAGGTACAGGTGGATCACAGCAGGTACAGGAGGATCACAGCAGGGACAGGAGGATCACAGGTGGATCACAGCAGGTACAGAAGGATCAATTTATGGCAAAAAGCTGCTTGTATTGTGGATTGAATAAAATCAAAAATCAGAAAAATTGGTGAAAACGTCCAACAATTTTACTTTAATCTTGCAA
>NW_011364847.1:0-11772 GCF_000735185.1 Notothenia coriiceps
TTTAGGACAAGATGCCGTTTGCATGGTGGAGAGCAGCAAGGTGATGAAGGGACCTTTGAAGACAGCGCCACTGCAGCGCATGCGCACTTCTTATCTCATAATTATGACTTTTTATCTCATTATTTCGACTTTTTTTCTCTATTTCGACTTTTTATCTCATAATTTCGACTTTTTATCTCATAATTATGACTTTTTATCTCATTATTTCGACTTTTTATCTCATAATTTCGACTTTTTTATCTCATAATTTCGACTTTTTATCTCATAATTATGACTTTTTATCTCATTATTTCGACTTTTTATCTCTTTATTTCGACTTTTTATCTCATAATTATGACTTTTTATCTCATAATTTCGACTTTTTATCTCATAATTATGACTTTTCATGGGGATTTTATTTTTTTCAAGTGGCGGAAATGGGCTTCCATACAAATCCACTCTCTTTTGTTTTTAGAAATCTGAAAAGTAACCAATTCAACTTCAAAAGCCAATTAATTCGCTACAATTCCCAAGTACGTTTTTTGCTGACTGTTAGTTGTTTTTTTAGCGGAAGCTCAAGTCTGGTTCCTCAATTCTTTGAGTTTCCCACAGCGTTCTATGTAGCTGTCTGGCCAAGAGAGTTGAGACAAATCACAGCATTTACAATCATCCAAATGTTCGTGCAATTAATAGCTCACCATCTTTAAAGAATAACACAGAGAGAGAGATCAATAAAACACTAACACAGATACGATTGAGATGAATTATTACTTTGTTGCGCTAAAACAATAATAATGGAGTGCATCACCTAGCTTCAACAGCAACCAAACGCCTAATGCCCCATAGACCAGAAAGATTGTGTGTGTAAAACACACACTTGAATATACATGGCAGAGATGTCTCCGTCTCCTCTGAGTTACATCATCCCAGATTCCATGACCTTATTTAGCAACTACCACACATGCTAATGTATACAACTGTCTGGACTAAATGTATACACATAGTTTAATCCAAACCTAGGCCACCTTTGTCCTGTGTGACCTTAATGAATAACGAAACATACGTTGATAAGGGATCTGCTATAACACTGTCGCTGCAGTGAACATTCTCCTTTAGTATCTTGACTTCTGCAGAGGCCCCTCAAGACAGTGATATCATGAGTTTTGCATGTTGCATGACACTTTTTAAACAAATACCAAAATAAATAAGATAACACAGTGACATTGTAATAATTTACACATTCACATATTAAGTGATTCATTGCCAGACGTCCTGCATTTAGAAGTTTAAACTGTGTTTCCATTAACATGGATCATAGCTTTAAACGTCTTCATATTTTCATATTTTATTTTATAACACATGTATCGAGCTCTGATTTGTCAGTAGACAGTGCTTTTCTACAAGTTGATCTCTTATCTACAACATATCCTGCTTCCAGAGAAGGTGTTCACAAAGTTCCTTTAGAGATCTACTTCCCTAACCCCAAATCCTGCTTTGTATTACAAGACACTTGTAGTTTCGGGGTTAAATTCCTGGGATTGATACTAGGGACCTGTGTTGTATGTTATTCACCGCCTTTCTCTTCCCTAACTTCCTGTCAATGTCCCCAACACAACAATATTCAATGATTAAGGTCAATTGCAAAAATCCAGCTCAGGGAAATAGCTGCGTGCATCAACCTGTTTGTTTCCAATGGTGTGTCCTCTTTATAGTGACACTTTACTTTCCAACTTGTTAAACTGCATATTTGTCACAATGGTGTGCTTTGATGCTTATAGCAATACTTGAAAACCAGTATGTATTCTGACTGTCCCAGCCTGGTATGTTTTAGAGAAATGCTCAGTTTTGAGTGACATTCTCAAAGTCAGAAAAAAAAGAAGACTGAAAGTTTCCTAGTCAGCTCCCCATGCCCTCAAATATCTGCTGCAGCTTTGCTCTCACAGGAAGCGGCAGGCTGGCAGCTGATGGGGTTTCTCCTCGAGCCCTATAGGGGTATTTGGCTAAACCCAAAGATGCAACTGCTCCTCGCCTGGCACTCAGTGTCCTGGATGCTGCAGAGCATGGGTCTGTTGAAACACAACAAAGCTGGGTTCAACCTTTGCCCTGTTGGCAGAGGTTACAGAGACAGGAAGTAGAGCTTCCCATCACCTGAACAAAGCTCAGTGCCATGAACGGGCTGTTAGTTAAGCTTCTTTTCTCGTCAGGCATATTCTCAAGGCTGGCTGGTGTCCAAGAGCTCCTGTTGCAAACGTCAAGGTGTATTGTTCACGCTAATCAATTGTGGTAGTGCTTTGATAAAGTCCTGGCACATGGCCTTTCACAGCACTGACAATGGCTCGGAGGCATATTTAGTTGAGCCAGTTTTGAGTGGCAGATGCAGATTGTGCCACCATCTTGGAGGTCAGGGTGCACACAGCCTTCAGACCTCTTGATTCATGGAACAGGGCCCTCCTGCAGCTCTGTGAACCTGAGACATGGTGTTCCCCCAGCAGACGCCTGGCTGCACTATTGACCTGGTTGTTGGGAGCAGGCCAGTTCATCTGCCATATACCTGACGATGCTCAGCCCGATGCCAGGGCTTTCACTCGCCTCAGTACTTGGCGGAGTCAGCGCACCACTTGGCATGGATTAAGCAGGGGGGGCCCTTCAACCTTTTATCTCTGTAATTGTGTTGTTTCTCCATCACATTTTTTGCGCTAGGACTGGTGGAATCTACCATATGAGGCTACCTTTCAATGATTTTGTTGCCCATAGCACCCCTGGCATCGCATGTTTGAAGCAGATCACAGAGCTGCCCATCTGGGATGTTCAAGTTGTTCACTGGGCTCTTTGTCTGCCCCCTTTTTAGCTTCCGTCCAGTCTTGGCCCGCGGCTTCTCCATTTGAAAACAGCCTTTAATTTGGCTGTTGCTTCAACCAAGCGAGTGAGTGAGCAGTGAACCCTCTCTGTGGAGGCATTGTGTCTCCGCGCGGTCAGGGACAGAGTGGTCCATGTCCTGACAGAAACCAGCCTTTCAGCAGGAGTTTCTTGCAAGTAGTTTTGTCCCTAGCCATCTTGTGACCAGAAATATTTTTTTAGAAATACATAAGGAATATATAGATTTACAGCTTCTCAAGCACATTTAAATGTAAAGATAAGTTAAACATATGAAGATACATTTAACTTGCACACAAACAATAACTTAGAATCCTTTGCTGACTATGGTGTTGGAGTACAGGGGTCAGGTCCACCAGATCTCTGAACAACCCGCTGTGTCAACCCAGTGCTTTGACTGAAATGAATAGGGAGGCTCGAAAACCATGTGTTGTCTGGATAAATTAAACGTTTTGTTTTCTGTATCATGTGTTTGTTATTGTTACAGTATCATGTATGTATGCATTTTTGTCATTTTGTTAGGGACCTTAATTATCCTACACAAGTGTAATACAGATGTAATCTTCAGCTAAAATCATTTAAACATATTGTTAATCTTCTAGGGAAATTGAACATATCCCTGGTGACATGATGCTGATGATCACTAAATGTATTTCTAAATGTTTTCTTAAACTTTAAAGGGAACAGTGACATTGAACGCTATCAAATGGCCAATAAGAAAATTCCTTTCAAATACGCCAGACCAGTAGAAGAGTGGCTACAAGAGAAAGGTAATTTCAAACTAACATGCTTCTGCCTATTTTTGCTCACGATACTGATGGGTAGAAACCTCCTCTGCACTATAATGAGAAGAATACATGTTCATTCTCTTTATTTCAGACTTAAATGAACTGTGATCAAGTGTGAACAGCGAGATTTCACTTAATATGTTTCTGTGATATTCCATGTTAATGCAGATATGTGTGATCTTATTTATAACACCACCATTAAACTTATGCACTAGAACAAACATAAATGTAAATCCTCGCATGCAACTTCCGGAGCATCATGTGTACTAAAGAAAAAATATAAATACACAACTACCTTAGGAACTAAATAATCAAACAATTTTAATTTGCAAGTGCAACGACCAGCGCAAGTATGTTGCCATCTTTAAGCATTCATGCTATTATGGTCCATGTACTGTATGTCCAGTAGTTCAATGTACCAAAGTCTGGGTGAGGTCTAAAACAGCTGAGCCAATCACAGTGTAATATGCCAAAAAGTACTCAACAAATGGAAAGATGCTTTTAGGAAATCATACGGGGTGCATGCAAGTCTCTTATTCGAGAAGCGAGGAGCGATCTCTGAAGGGAGATAGTCGAGGAACCACCACACCATTCTTCAGGGAAATCCTCAGCCGGAAGACACGCCCCCTTACTGTGTATCCGTCACTGATACGACGCTGCCGGACAACACGTCCCCTTACTGTGTATCCATCACTGATTGGATGCTGCCAGACGTCACGCCCCCTTACTGTGTTTCCGTCACTGATTGGATGCTGCCGGACGACACGCCCCCTTACTGTGTTTCCATCACTGATTGGACGATGCAGCAGCTCCACTGATCTGATGCATCTCAACCCGACTGCTTTTCAATGTCAGAGTGAAGACATATTTAACTGTAACATTCTTATACAATACAATCTTCCCACCCTACCCCGGTCGCAACATACCTCCCAGATGGACAACCCATTTTTTATGTCAGGAAAATACAAACACGGTTCTGCTTGCGCTGGTCGTTCTGCCCGACAGTAATTATTCATTATTTATATTAATAGTGCTGCTTTATAAGTGTTTTTAAAGGTGCTGTTCCCTGTCAAACATTCACACATCTGGATGTCTCCTCTAGGACGGCAGCTAACCATTTTCAACACCCAAGCAACAGTCTCTATTGGTGGTAGTGATCACAGCCGGCCTTTTCAGGGCCAACTGTCTGGCTTTCATTACAATGGCCTCAAAGTGTTGAAAATGGCTTCTGAAGGCAACGCCAACATCAAGATCAATGGGAGTGTGAGGTTGGTAGGGGACGTGCCCAGTGGGCCGGGCTCAGCCAGGAGCACCGCCATGTCTCCAGAGATGTCCACCACCTTCATCGAGACCACGACCATGATGTCCACCACTACTACACGGAAACACAGATCCTCTTCAACTGTTCAGGTAAGGATTGAAAGACATGATAGATATATTTCACATGATGATTGATGGTCAGTTTAAATCTAGATTATACACACCAGCCGCCTTAACAGATAAACATGTTGCCATTGTACGTTTCTGCAAACCAGAGCATTTTACTTTCTCAAGCTTTCAACCATGCTCTTAAAGATACATAGAGACCACAGTTAAAATACCATGTTACCATAAATATAATATGGATCTCTGAGATTTAACTTAAACACCACGTGCAATATACAATATCATTGACGAGGACTCTACGACACAGATCACAATGCAGAATCTTGTCAGAAGTATCCCAGAATAGGGCTAACGTTGGACACTGCTGAATAAAGGTGGAACTCCCTGACTGGAAAGAACCTATCCAAAATTCCTACATAAACCTGACAAAAATTCCACTTACCACATACAATTCAAAGCATCGACCTCTCTGCTGGTAGATCCTAACAACAACTCTCCTGAGAGGGAGATCCTTGTAAATGGTATATGTTTTTTTAAATACATTTTACATTTATATATTATATATATGTATATGTATATATATATAATATATATATACATTTATATTCCACTCTTCGGACCAAAAAATGCTTTTGAACAGATTTACGTACACAGTGATATTCCTAATGGTCCCCAGGAAACCCCAGAATGCTATTCAAGAATTAGATTAGACAAAACTGCATAAGCTTAAAAAATCCCAAATCCATGAGGACTATGATGACTTGGACAACATTTGTATTGATTGAATATCGGAAATGACCTCAGCATTGTCATGATGCAATGCTGAATCCTGAAGGCCTTACCTGTCGGGATAGATTGAATGAAAATTCATGCTTACCTTCTAACTCCTTTTGTATAATTTCCCTTGTCTGTTTTTTGTGTTTGTTGGCTCTTCGCGGGTATCTCTGCTGTGGCTATGACCTCTAATGACCAATGTTCTGCACATGAAGCATACGGCAGATGACATTGTGTCCTCTGCAGAGTGTTCCAGTGATGACGAGGACCTGGAGGAGTGTGAAACTAGCCATGCAGGTGGGCTAGGTTAGTTTGCATTTGCTCGCTTTTTTGTGCTTTCACTCATCTGCACCAGAGGATTGATGCTTCCTCAAAGCATCACAACCCCATGGTTAAACAAAGTGTAACTTCATATAACAGCCAATGTAGTCACATTAAACATAGCTGCAAATAACATTAACCAATACAAGGAAAGCTGGTTTAAGAAATGCACAGTTCAATTGAAGCTACATTGAAAATAGTTAAACTTGTGAATCAGGCATACAACAAATTATTTCAGTAGCCCAGAAAGCCATTGATATCATGTGCTACACTTGCACATGGGGTCTTCCAAAGTGGTTAACATGGTCACCAATATAAATACAAATTATGTCTGCAGAACGGAATAATAAGGGTTAGTACAAGTGGGCAGAATTTGTATGAGGGTGAACCATGTTATCTGCACTGATGCTGTTACATGTACATGGTGTTTGAGTCCACTGCTGCTGCCATTCACTGCTCCACTGACCTTCATTTTAAAACAATACACTTTTAAAAGTCTTATTTTATTTGTATTTGTTTAGCTTAATGCAGAATGTTGTAAAGACTACGGTGATGTTTTGTCTTCATTTGTGTTTTTCCACACTCACTTGTGTTAGTACATGTGATAGAGAACAGATATCATTGAATTTCTGTGTACAAGTTTTTTTTGTTTTTTTGGGTCATATTCTTGCTTTTAGGTGTACTTGTTATTCTGTCTTTTTTGTATCTAAAGGCTTACATTATAAAATATGCAAGCTTTGTGATAATTTAGAGAAGCAAATTAATGATTTGGAAATGTCCATATTTAACAACATAAAATTATAGGACACAGCAAACAGCCATGTTTTCACTTCCATTCTAAATAATCAAACTGTCACACAGCTTTCTGATGTGCATGGCAGTTAGATTATTTTTCTAAAGTTTTTTTTTAGTTTGAACATCCTTTAACCCATTTAAAATAATGCAACATAACCTTTCAAATATACATGTATTTGGATGTCCAGACGAAATGTCAGCTTCAGTATTTAGTTCATGTTGCGGACCAAAACAAACTGCTGCAGTAAATCCACACACTCCTTTCACCTGCAGCTCATATGAAACACTAAGTGTTATTATACAAATTATTACTAAAGTTGCAATGGATTCCAATTGGCAAACATGCTTAGCATTATCAGGAATGTATTATTGCTAGGAATTTCTTTGAAGGCCTTATTGACCATAAAACAAGGCTTTTAGCTAAATAACATTTGCATTTAAAACTATGGTGAGCTATTCTGCAAATAAAAAGATGGGTGAACTGAATGTGGGTGAGTTGTGCCCTATGACATCTCATGAGAAAATACACATTTTACTTTAGACTGTGAAATATTTAAAGTTGAATGCCAGACGGTGACTGCACTGAACAAACTGAGGCTGTTGACTTTAATCAAATGTATTACTTCAGCAGATTTCACATAACTGTAAATTAAAATATTAGGTTCAACTTAATATTATTTCTTTCAGCTAACCTTGTACACTCGTGAAATTTGTGGCATAATATATTTAATTAAGTAAATTGGCTGGCTGCTTCTCAATGTCAAGGAAAGATCCTTCAGAGCCTCTATTTCAAGGATGCTACGTCATCGAATCCCGCCGAAAGACGTCCAATGTACAGGATCCTTGGAATTCTACCGAGGACAGAATCCTTCATTGCAGGAAATTTCAAGACTGCTCATGTGTATCCTCGGCGGCCTTAAATGACCCACAATGCGCCCGGACCAATCTCCACGGATTGGCACAGTGGCATTAATAATGCAGTAATGATGGGCCTACACAACATAAAGAATAGAGGGCAGTTTCTGTTTACTTGACATTTGTTAATTGTAAACGGTTATTTTTTTCACATCTGCAATTTGCTTGTGTGTGTTTACATTATTAAAGTACAATTTAAATGTGATTACACATGTTCTCCGCATCGATAAGTGTTAGAACCACTACAAACATGCGCAAACTACATATGCAAAATTGACACGGGAGAAAAGTGTTGCTTGCTTATTGTGCGGGAAGAATTAAATAGAGGGAATAGAAAGGGGTGTCTACCAAGGGTGATTTAAACCATTATGACAACTCACAAACTAACTATGGAGTAATTATGTATGCTTAATTTACTTGATTTACATTAGAGAATAAAACTTGTACGGAAGGCAAGCAGGAAGACTTATTTAACTAGAACATCCTCCTCCTCCGAGCAGACAGACGCCGACGATACTCCTGCTCTATCTCTTCCTCCATCTAAAAAAATTAATGGATAAAAGACACCAAAAAAACGTGTCCATCTTCGATTTTAGCAAATCAGTTATGAGTCTTCAAACAAATCACGCTCAATAAGGCAGAGCCTTGCATATGACGGCGGACGCACACCTGCACACTTGCTAGCCTGTTCCATTATTCGTTCTCCGAATGCTAGTAAGGATTCTTGCCTGGCCTCTGAAGGACCTGACTCGGAAGAACATGTCCTACCAAGGAAGCGTCCTCGACTTTGAGAAACGGCTAATGTTTCAGTTTGTTCAGTGTGTCAGAAGCTTGATTTCTGAGGATTTTTGCTGACCAGCGAAATGTCCTTCGTTTTGAAGATCATTCCCGTGTTGTTCAGGGTATGTGAAAGGTTGTGGTGTAAATGGGGTTAAAGCTGTGCTGTGTAGCCTGAGATTCATGGGGATTTGTTAAGAAAGACAAAGACAGGGCCCCAGTCATCCAATCATGTGTTTACACAGAAATTCACACCACTCTAACCCTAACATCGCGTTGAAAGCTGCATGCTTTTATTTCAAATCTGCTTTTTTGCATGATTTTGGGAGTTTGTCCAATTAGATCGAGATACTGTTGTATTTTGCCTTCATCATGTGTGGCATGACGTTTTGGTGGGTGATCATTTTGTATTCTTATAGTCGGGTACCATGCGGCTTTGCACCATGCAGCTCTACATGTACCTCCAGTTTGAAGGTTTTCAGAGCAAATATAAAGGCAAAAACAATATTTTCTCACCATCAAATTCGTGTTGTCCTCTCCTAATTTTCAGCTAGTCTTCAGTCTTCCAGTCCCTTTCCTTCCCCTGTCATCTTCCTCCTAACGCTTTACTGCGTTTAAATATTTTTCAGTGAAGATGGGAAACTAATGTTTTTTTTGCCAACAATTCTAGTTATTTATTTTCTTTTATTCATCATTTTTTATCAACCATTGTTTAGCAAACTATTGAAATCGTTATTTTCTGGGTGACATCTGATCATGTTCTTGCATGTTTTTTGATTGATGCTTAAATCCATTCCCCCATATTCAGACTAAATTGGTTGCTTTGTCTGCATTCGAGTTTAAGTTGAAAATCATTTTTGCGATCGCAGCTCCATTGAATGTTGTCTATGCAGTCTGGTTTGTTGGTGAAGTTCTTGAGTGATTCTGTTCTCTGTTGGTAATCTGTAGTGTTCTCCTTTCCTTTAGATTAATTTCATAAGATGGCAAGATTCCTGAATAGCTAATACTGTGAACAATATGACAACAGTAAAGAACCATCCCATGACCAATAATTAATAATACAATATTATCTCTCTGCCAAAGTTAATCTCTAAAAGGGATGGTTTGGATGTTTTGAAGTGGGGTTGTAAAGTTGAGAGGATGCAGGCGTCACATGACTTTCTCCCAGGAGGCCACTGTTTGTCTTCTGTGTGAAACCAAAAGTCAACCATGAACTGATTTGGACAATTTAATTGATTTACTTCACATAATTTACAAACCTACACTTTTGACCTTAAAGTATGATACTTCCCAACATATTCAAGTGTGGCCTTAACCCAACCAAGTGGTTTTGTTTATTGTAGTTATGTTTAAATTCACAACATGAACCACCTTAAAGTTTAAAGTGACAAGTTGGGAATGTGGAGTTAAAATAGAAGCGATGATCCAACAATACGTAGATATGACTACAAAATGTCCTTAAAAGTGTAATGCTCTTTATACGCTTATGTTGAAGGACTGAAATGAATCATAAATGAGAATTATTATGTTTTTATATACTTATCACTCAAGGCAACCATTGGTCTCTGTTCATTATTCCTTGATAGACTAATCAGTCATGTGCCATCTTATGGAATTTGCACAAGGCAAATTATTGAATCATATGTCAAAAGATTCTGTGGTGTTAAAGCTGGTATCCATAATAATGCTTAGTGACATGTTTCCACAATCTGATGCCGATCCCCCCCATCACATGGTTAACTGTTGCGCTGATAGGACATTTTAGTCTTTTCCTGAAAGTGCCCATACAGTATTAACTATCATTGCTACAAAACAACAATGGTGTTTATTTTGGCAAAAGTATACAAGTATACTTGCTCAACCCACCCCAACCTCGAAATAAATGGCAGAAGTCTTTGTCCTTTGATTTTTCTGACAACCATTCATCCATTCAACTTCACAGCTATGGGGTTATTGCTGAGATCCCAAACATTACATTAGGCAAGGCAAGGCAAGGCAAGTTTATTTATGTAGTACTTTTCAACACAAGGTGTTCGAAAAATATCACTTGTCACCGGCTTAAGCTTCAATATCAGGATACATGTATTATTTATTCAGTATTTTCCCAACACAAGGCAATTCAAAGTGCTTTACAAAAATATAAGACATTAAGAACATTCATAAATAGTGCAGCGGAAACACATTATAAAATGGCATTTAAACACAGTCATTAAAAAGCAACTATAATAAAATAAACATACAAAATACATGAATAAAAGTTACAGTGCAGTGTGAGATATGATTGACAAAAAGATAAGTCTTCAGCCTTGATTTAAAAGTAGTAAGAGCTGCAGCGGACCGGCAGGTCTCTGGTACTTTGTTCCAGATATTTGGAGCATAATAACTGAACACTGCTTTTCCATGTTTAGTTCTGACTCTGGGGACAGAAAGCTGACCAGTCCCTGAAGACCTGAGAGTTCTGGATGGTTCTTGGTGGTTCATCATTTAGCAGTAGATCAGAAATGTATTTTGAGCCTAAACCATTGAATGCTTTATAAACCAGCTGCAGTATTTTGAAATCAGTTATTTGACACACAGGAAGCCAGTGTAAAGACTTCAGAACTGGAGTGATGTGATCCATTTTCTTAGTGTTAGTGAGGACTCGAGCAGCAGCGTTCTGAATCAGCTGCAGCTTTCTGATGGATTTTTTAGTGAGACCTGTAAAAACACCATTACAGTAGTCCAGTCTCCTGAAGATAAAAGCATGGACAACATTTTCCAATTCCTGCCGTGACATCTTTTAATCCTAGATATATTCCTAAAGTGAAGGCTGAAGCTCAGCGCTGACTTTTATTTTTTCCTCCTTGGCTCCAAGAACAATTACCTCAGTTTTTTATTTTTTTATTTGAAGAAAGTTCTGACACATCCAGTCATTGATTTGTTCAATGCACTTACTCAGTGTTCGAATTGGACCATAGTCTCCTGGTGAAATGGTTATGTAAATGTGGGTGTCATCAGCATATCTATGGTAACTTATTTTGTAGTTTTTCATTATCTGAGCCAGTGGTAGCATGTAGATGAGAAGAGACCCCAAGATGGAGCCTTGAGGTACCCCACATGTCATATTTGTCAACTCAGATGTGTATTTACCTATAGAAACAACGTTTTTTCTGTCCTTTAAGTT
>NW_011364848.1:0-3543 GCF_000735185.1 Notothenia coriiceps
TGTGTCACCCACGTGGAAATCCTCGCCTGGGAGACAGTGACGGACGCGCACAGATTGAGCGCCGTGCTGGCCGCCTTGCTGATTTCCTCTGCCTCGTCAGCGGCCAAGGTGGTGGATCGCTCTACTAGCGTCACCACCGAGTTGTAGAGCAGTGCGATGTTATTCGCCACCGCCTGAAAGGCACACTGATGCACCCGGTCGGCCTGGCGGGCGATAGCGCTGTGGTGACGGAGAGGGGGAAAGCATGTTCGGCCGCCAAGCTGGCACCCTGCTCCGACTCTGTCTCCCCCGTCCGAGGGAGAGGAGAGCCGAACGGTGAACCGTGGAGGGAGGCGGGGTAGGAGTTTGTCGGACTCCTGCCCGGCACTCGGCCCCAGGGACACTCGGCCCCCGTCCGCGGGCTCGCAAGCCTGGACGGGCCAATCGTCCTCCTCGGCCGCAGCAACAAGAGCGTCCGCTCTCCGCTTCCTGTCGCCCGAGGGGAGACGGGCACAGTCTGTGCATGCTACCTGCTGGTTTAGAGCCGCGAACGCGTACTCTGACCCCAGCCAGGATTCGCATACTGTGTGCTGGTCATAACTCATTATGAACCCAGAGCCACATAAGGGACAATCTCTCACACAATTGTTACTCATGTTTACTCTGCAATTGAAGTGTCTCTTGTGCTTCAGTAACGGTGTGCTGAAGAAAAGAGGGAGCAGATTGTCGGGCCTCTTTCCTATTTATACCGGAAGGGAGCCCGAGGGTGGGGCCCACCTTGCGGGTGGGCGTGGACTACAAGTATTTCAGTGCTGCGCGGGTGAGCAGGGGGATTACCCAATAGCGATAGCCTTAGAGGGCGAAGCCATATACGAAATAGAATGTCCCCTTTCCCCTAAATGTGCATAAATTCCTGCCCTTATGTCTCGTAAAACATATGAAATCCTCCATTAACTTTTTTAATTGTTTTTCAGGCAAGGTTAAGCATAAATCTAGTAAAAGAAAAAACCTGCAAGTTGCTCTTTAAATATTTATATGTCAAGGGGATTTAATATCTCATATCAAAAGTCAAAGGTTGGCAAAATGGTGGTGATGAAAGAGAGATCAGTACAAACTGATAGTTACAATTGCCGGTCCAAGTCAGATGTTTACAAACAAATGTACCATCAATACCAATAAAGATATAATGATTAACCACTCATAGTTAGGGTACACATTGGCCTCTAGATCAGTGTTGGGGCTAGGATTAATGTCTGGGTTGTAATTCATTTAAGAAATACAGACTATTATACTTAATAATAAAAATAATCCATTTTCTTTATAAGCGCACTTTTCATTAAGTCAGTCCAAGGCCAAGGCCAGTTGCCAAGCAACCCGCGGAGATTCCAGGTAGTACTGATCCTGGCCAAAAGAAAAGTAAATAAGTCTAGTAAACAACAGCTCCTATTTGAATTGTTGTTTTTGCACAGATAAAACAAACGAAATACAACTTGGAAATAAGTGGGTTTTCTAGGTGGTAGGTTTAGTACCTGTGAACAAAGCCAGGCTTACCATTTGCTTATGCTAAGCTAAGTCAGACAGCTGCTGGTGGACAGATATTCAGTGGTATCAGTCATTACCCCTTTAAGGTCAAAGTTACTCTTACAAAATCTGTACAGATCCATTAAAAAGCCTGTAGGTAATGTTTTGCTAAACATTCCCTTTTTGTAAAATGCAGAATGATTTGTCGGTTAATAACTTCACAACATGTTGATTTTGTTAACAGAAGACACTAGAGAAAAATTCATATATCATATCTCAGATATCTAACCAGAAACAGCTGAGAGGGTGCACTCTGGTTGTATGGTAAGGATATGAAAAGATCAAGATTACACCTTTTTTTTTTCACTCGAAGCACGTCATTTACTGTACCAACTTTGCCTTCACAACTCTAAGCTATGTTCTCATTGACCTTAAGTGGAAACACTGAGGGGCAGACAGATAGCTGCAGGTGATGTTAATACTAAGTGTTCTAATAACAGAACATGTCTGAACAAACTCATGTAGACAATGGTACCGTCTTTGATGATTCATCTGTTTGGCTTGGTTGCTTCCTCAGTAACAGCTCTGGTGGGCATTGTTGTTACTGTTGGCTGGAAGATCTGACACGTTTTCAAAAAGATTTAAAAGTCAAACCTCAGGATTATATGAATAGGACAGTCTCCTCCACATCCTTAATAAAGGAATAAGAAGTGAAATAACACTTTACCTTTCAAGCCATCCCATAACTCTCCATAACAACTGGGTTCAGAGGCTTTAAAGTCTGTGCTGACTTGCAGAAACCACAATGATAAACTGTGTTGCTTTCTTACAAGAGTTATGATTGTGTGTCTGCAGATGCACATAAACCCTTATTCTAGAGTCTATTTATTTTATTTATGTCACAAACAGTAACTGCAAATCACATGAAAGAAATAAAAAGTATGTTTAATGGGTGTGGTAGTAACCTGTAGTATTAAAAAGACATACACACAAAATCAAACATACAAAAATCATTAGCCGCATCCTTTAGTCTGAGTGATGACAGATGTTAAGAAAACAAGAAAAAGTTATATTTCCGCATATATTTAGCAAATCAACGTGGTAGAGTTGGAGATCTTAAATCAAAAAAGCTCATATAAAGTTTTTTTTTACACCAATTAGGAACATCAAAGGAAATCAATGTTGGTAGTCAGAGGGGAAACATTTTGAGGTTTAGCTTCGGGATGTCTGTAATGACTGTAATTTCCCTTCCTTCCTTTTTCAGACGGATGACTAAGAAAAATCCTCTCACTGTGTTAACAAACATTTCAGGAGTTTCAAAGGAACCCATCTGTCTCATCCACATATAACTGGGTTAGAGCCATAAACACAACAACTCTCTGATGTCCTCTAGTGTTTAGAAGTACAAATTCATTTTAAATCAGCATTTCTTAAACAGAAAGCCTGGTGGAGAGTGCTGATACCAACGTACCTCTCCTGAAGGAACGGTGGAGGGAGTCACTGAGTCTGAATGCATTGGTTCAGTTCAATTCAAATAGATTTCATTTATTGTATTCAGTACAATCATAAGACAATTTTTAGATACATGTTTGTGAAATAGGACACCTGAATATGCTATGTGAAGCTTCAGAATAGGGCCCCAGCTAAAAAAAACTTAAGACTAACCAAAAAACCCAAGAAACTAAACCAATCTAACCTTAACTATTAAATTGTCCCAAAACATGTATTTTTATCAGCATAAACATAAAAGGCAAGAACTTGGTTTGACTTAAAGGGGACCTATCATGCAAAATGCACTTTTGTATGTCTTTTATACATGAATATGTGTCCCCGGTGTTCCAGGGAATCTTACAGGGGATCTGATACAGACTGATCCAGATTTGAGCACTTCTGTGACGTCACAGAAGTGGCGCTACGGCTATTTGGCCAACTCCACCAATCAGGAGGAGACAGCCACGCACATTGCCGTTCGAAAGCGCTGGAGACACTGTAGTACATATTTCAGGCCACCAGATGGTGCTGTTCTCACAGAATCAGCCCATG
>NW_011364848.1:3603-23941 GCF_000735185.1 Notothenia coriiceps
AGGAGACAGCCACGCACATTGCCGTTCGAAAGCGCTGGAGACACTGTAGTACATATTTCAGGCCACCAGATGGTGCTGTTCTCACTGAATTCGAGCATGAAAGGCAGTGTTAAATTGAGCGAAATGAGGAATGGATCAAATGCATGATCTGTTTGGTATTTTGAAAAATAAGACCTATAAATATACCTTATATAGGTATGGCCCTACAATACATTATTCAAATATAGCATGATAGGTCCACTTTAATTTAAGTGTATGACCACAATTTATGATTCAATTAATTCATGATGCTTGTGAGGGCTTGTAGTCATATTACAAGTGAATGATGAGGTTGCACTCTTATGCTTGCAGGTTGCATTCCAACCGATACCAACATTTGTAGAAGTAAATACCAGACTGTGGTTAAAACAGAGGGGCCCTTTTAAAGCTGAGGCAGTGTTACAACGCTAAAGAAAAAAATGCAGGTGTTGTATGGAAAACTTTAAATATAATGGTCTAAAATGTAGAGAGATATAATTAACAATATATAATAAAGAGCTAACATGAGCTGTTTACACTGAGTTCAGTGTTTTAAAAATAAAAACAAAGTGTAATATATTGTACCACCAGTAGGGGGAACCACAGGACATTGAAAGTGTGTTTATACTTCCAGTAATGCACTATCACTAAAAAAAACATTAGAGTTGAAGTGTCTAGAAAAGTATTCCTGTCGAGTATCATCATAACTGTGGGAAGGAAATCTAGTGAAACTTTAATCAGTCAACAATCCTGTTGCCAAATAATTTGGATGCAGACAGAGACAGAGGTTGTTGTGGTGTTAGATTGAGATGCTTTGGGGTCTTATTATATATATATTACAAAGGCTTAAACTCACATTGAGAAGACTGCACTGAATACTTGACTATGAGTGACTGGCTATAAAGCAGCTTGTTTAAAAAACAACAGCTGTTGGATACTTTTTATTCAGAATGGTAAACCATTAGAGATTTGTACTAAATGAAATTGAAGCAACAAAAGTAGTTTTATTGGCAGTACAATTTTTACGAATATAGAGTGCAAAATGGGCAAATTAATCAAAAAAGAATTAAGGAAAATAAAAAGAATAACATACTAAGAGTACTTTCCCAGAAGTTACCATGCTCCTATTTAACATGTCATTAAACTACATCGTCCCCAGAGAGCAGCAGAGATTCAGCCTGAGACTTCAAGCGTATTTGAATTTGAATATTTGTATCATCTCCTGATTTGGTTCACAAAGGGTTTTGTTGATCATATCTTTGTAGTTACATGACCTCATATAACATGAGTAAAAACAACAAGCAGAGTGTCCAGATGAAAAGTCAGAGTGTAAAAGTCAATGTTCAGTTTACTTAGAGGATTTAGATACTTGAAGCAGAATGACACCCTTTTGTTCTGCAACAAGGCAACAGTAAAGCCAAGTCTCCCTGACCTTTAGTTTAAAACCAACAGAATCACTAATCTTTCCGATCAGCTGAGGATGGGTGTGCTGCTGTCTCGTCGTTTGGCCACCAACGCATTTACTAGAATTCAAAGTGATTACAATTAAATTGATTACACAATCAGCTGCCAAATCTTAAAATAAGTTTTCAGCTGTTGAACCACACACTCATAGCTTTTAATATCATTTGTTTTCCACCCTTCTGGCTTTTGTTCAGAGTTGCCGCCGTCATGTTCAGACCTGTCAGTTTGTGACGCTGCAGAAAGAGGAGCAATAATGAAACTGTGGATTAAACCATCCCTGTTCCCGCCCATCCTAATGTTTTCGTGTAATTCAGTGTGGGTTTTAATGAGTTATTGATGCATCATTATGCTTCAGTTTGCTTCAGACATACACAGCTGGTAACTAAGCCACTGCTGATCTTTTATCAGTCAGACATGGTATAAGAGTGGATGAATAGATGTCCATTTTCTTGAACGGATTAATAATACACACACCCATCGAGCTGTGTTCCTTTTATTCCTCTGATAAATGAGTTTTGCAGAAAATGGCACACAATGACGCAAAAAAGGCTTTTGGGATCCCTTGTAATGGGTGAGAGGTCTTTTCTATCCTCAAGAGCCTTTTCAATAGACTCCAGCCTGGTCTTTTTTCTACATAATCACACTTCCCCCAACAATCCTTTCAGATGTGTTGGACACACATGTACACACACCCACACAAACACACACATCTCAGTGAATGTCAGCCTTCCTCCATTCAGCTAACTGCAGGGTGGTCAAATGTACATAAAAGAGTTGAGATGATAGATGCTTTGGGGTCCGTGATGGGGTCCATGTCATGGCTCTGATACCTGCTCCGGTTAGGGATATATGGACATGTTAGGGAGTTTTTTTCCCAGACCTTTGTGTGAAGGGGAAGCCAATCAGAGCTCATACAATGCATCTCGTTCTGCCTGGTTCATATACACACTCATTGTTAAGAATGCATATGTGTTTTCATATTCCGATACATTTGGGCTTCTTATTGCACTTTGTATACATTTGCTAAACTGAATGAAATTACTGATTTTCATTTGGTTTCAAATAAGCTCTTGCAAAAAAGCAAGTATACCATTTTCCAGTAATTATTTTTTTTGCAACTTTTGATTCAGTCGTCCCTCTCCTACGCACCTGTCTTATGAAATGTATGTGAAAAGTGTAAAAACATTGATTTCCAGCCTTTTTTTCTGAAGTATACAAAAATAAATCAAGCCACCCTTCACCGGCATCACCTTGTATGTCAAGTACATTTGACCATTTTTTTTACTTATTCAACAGTAAACACTGTAATTCGAAGACAAGCATTCAAGACATTTCTACAATAGGCTCATTACTTACCATCTCGTTTTCATACCCTCTTACTCTCACTATGTGGAGTCACAGCTGACTCAGATGTTTGGGAGGTGTGTCCTGAAGAACCAGCCTATTATTGTGATGGTAAATATATTCAAGATTTGCCTCACACAAATGTATAATCCTGTTTGGGTGTAATGTTGACTTTTTTTTTTTTTCAATTCAAAGATGTACTTTTTCCAAGTTTGGAAAAATGTGAACACTTTAGGCCTTGTATGATTGACTTTTGTCACGTTATGATATAATCAGTTATAATGTGAAAGAAAAGTACACCGTCTGCTGCTGCAGCTGGACCTCATCCCCTCATCCTCCCTGACTTTTACTTCCCATTAAAACTACTGCCTCTTACCTTTGTTTGGATATTTTACAGTACAGATAAAGAGTCTAAGGCAGCCTCCCTGTATTTATTCCTGCCTGCAGTGCCCTGCCATGTGATGAAAGAGGTCTGGCAGCCTTTGTCTGTCCGGAGGCCTTCCCTCTGGAGGCAGTCTGGCTCACCTGTCTGTGTGTGTGTGTGGCTCATATAATCCTCTCTCTTGGCTGACCACCACATGCACCCACACATCACTGTGTATGACTGATTGTGCATCTCAAGGTGTGTTTGTTTTGACTGTGTGTTTGTGAATAACTTTATGACTTTGTCCCGAGGCTTTGTTGTTGAGAAATCAACAAATCAGTAAGCTTAGATAGTTATTGCATTACCACAACCATAAACACCTGACTGCAATGCATGTGCAGCTCACACACACTTCCACATATAAAGTGGATAATTCCAGGGAGCTCCATTGGTGCGTCACAGTTTCAGTGTGTGTGTCTGTACTTGTCTGAGGTGAATTACCACTTTCAGTCCCTGCTTTCCTCTCCCTTTTTCTGGTTTCTCTGTGCGGTCTTCTCCCTCTGCCTGTCCTCCCAAATCCTCAGGGAGTTTGTTTGCGCTGCTTGTGTGTTTTAGGCTTCACTTACTGGGCAAACATGCTCCCATTTCTTGAATGAGGTTTTGTCACTTTGTCTGTGCTCCTGGCTTGACCCTCACACACACTCTACCACATGTCCAAACAAACATCTCAAACAATCAGTTTTTGTCCTGACAAAAAGAGGCTATATTCAATATTATTAGAGTAACAATGGATCACTTGGCTTGTGTGTGGAAGAACTTGGTTGTAGTGATGAACTCATTGAATTGACCCCTCTTCCTAGCTTTTTAAGCATCTCTCAACTATTTAGTTGTGCGAACCTTAAGTTTTACTTCACTATCACTGCTTTCTGCCACTGTTTAGCTGCACCAGGCAGCTGCATATTGTGAAAAGAACACCCCAACACACACTACCTGCCCAGCACCAAACAGCAGGTGAAGCCAGCAGCTAATTGAAAAGGCATTTATTGTTTTCCAAAATCTATTAAAGACACAACGGCTCACTGTGGGAAATTTTCCTTTATCAGAATTGATCTTGGTGCTGTTGTGTTTTTACGGTCAATCCCATATCAACCATCCTATTGTTGTTAATACTCACTTGTGCACTAAATGTGCATAAATACGCTTAAAATATTCCTGCCCAAAAATCGACTTCTTCTTATATTTAAGTACTTTTTGCTTAAAACTGAAGCCCCAGCTGTTTTAGGGAAATAAATAAGGCCATTAAAAAATATATATTTATGTTTGACCCATTTTTAAGGATTAATGTCAATAAAATGGGCTTTGGGCTAAATATCACAGCGCGGGTATGAGAGTATAAACGTAGACACATTATTTAAGTATTTTTAATGGTATTTGTTGGCAGTAGGAACATTATATAAGAAAGTATAGAATAACATCAGCCTTGGGTTTTAAACAGCCATGTATTTTAAGACTAAGATACAAACAGACAGAAAGCTCTGCCTTTCACAAGTGACATTTTGTAAACTGTGAAGCTCTGAGTGTGTATATAGAAGCATGTGAAGCTTTGCTGATGTATGTACCGGCTGCCTGGCCTGTTACTGACATTGGTGCAGGGTCTCGTGGCGTGTTGTCTTTGTGTCGGGGTCCCGGGCCTGGCACCCATCACACACAGGAAACAGGCCCTGGCCCTGAGCTCCACATTAAACACACAGGAAATACACACAGGAAACCGTTTCTCAACCCCTTGTGCACGGCTTGCACGCTCCTCCATTCTTGCTCTCCTCTCCTCCACATCCCAGAGGAGGGCTGGCTGCCAGAGTCCTGCTGCACACTCAGCTGACAACCTGTCTAATTTCTTTGCAGTCTTCAGTTCACCCTCCAACCCCCTCATCCCACATCCTCCACACATCCCCCGCTCCAGACTCAGACCTGCCATGAGCCCTGCAGCAGAATCTGGTTTTCACAAGGCAGGAGTCAGGGCAGAGTTTAGCTTTCAATCTGTAAAATGCTTCATACAATGAGAAAATTAATACGGTTACAACATTTAGGAGTAATGTACCTTGCTGACAAGAGTAACCATGTGCCCTGTGTGAAGCTAAGATACATTTCTGCAAAAAAAAATAAAACTATGACAAAGCATTACCAACGACTTTGCAGGCTACCCAGTTTTCTCACAGACTTTCTTTCTCCACATTTTCTCTGAACTTGACACTCCATTTTACAATGTACATGCCGGTCTATTTTATACAAAGTATGTAGAAAAGGGACTTTTTACTTCCTCCAGTATTCCTCCTTCCCGTATTCCTCCTCCTCTGCTCAAGTCATTAAGTCTATTGAGACTAGATAAAGAAGAGCCCCTCTGTTAACTGTTGATTAATCAATGTCATGTTTAGTTCGGCTAATGCGGAGCTGGCTCTTCTTCTTATAAGTATCGGTTTCACTCAGGTGCCAACCGCTTGAGGCACTTATAATGACTTTTCATCAAACTGGGATAAAAGTATTGTCTTTGTTTTTCTTCTGTAACCAATGAAGCATATTAGTATTGTATGTAATGGTCTTGAGGAATTATCTTTAAGAAAACAAATCTATAAACTTGTTCATTCATTACTTCTCAGCAGTGGGGTTCAAACTCTCTGGGTCAGCACTGTGTTTACATGTACTGTATATCCAAACTATAAGAGCCAATAATGAGAGTGGCTGCAAAACCACATTAAAACAAGGGGACAACTGAGGTGACACTGTTTAGTCCTGTGAACAATAAATTGACCATTAAGACTGACTGAAGTCGCAACTTGTACATTAGGGCAGCCTCCAATAAAGATATAAGTTCATGTATTCTAGTACAGTGATAAGTGACATTTGTAAGTACTTGAGCTCTATTGTATGCTTATTTTTACTTCAAAGGCAAACATTTTAATTTTAATTTACTACACTTATCTTATAACATTAGTTACCACTTTACAGATTCAGATCAATAATACAAATAATCAACAAATAAACTTTTAGCTCTAATTATAATTTAAGATAAGACAAGATGTTATCATCAGGGAGAAACGAATAAGTTACACAGCATTATAACGTAACTAACAGTGCTGTGAAATCTAACATTCTGCAAAATAAACAATTTTACTTTAAACTTAATTTAACTCTTATTCAGTGTATACGTTATACCTACTTATAAGGGTATTTCAACACTGCAGTACTGCTACTTTTACTCAAATAAAATTCTCAGGATTCTTCCACCACAGTTCAGCTGACTGATGGTCACAGGGTTCTTTAACTAATTGTTCAATTGATCTAATTAAAACCTAGAGTCGGAGGAAAGTAATTGCACAGTAATGTAGTGATGCAGAGGGGCCTCTTCATACCCTAAGAGCATTTAGTGAATGCTACAGTAATGCCAGAAATGTGAATAAATACT
Source organism: Notothenia coriiceps (assembly GCF_000735185.1). Lineage (NCBI taxonomy): Eukaryota > Metazoa > Chordata > Actinopteri > Perciformes > Nototheniidae > Notothenia > Notothenia coriiceps. Next base: position 10,254 of record NW_011364848.1, read on the forward strand.
GCTTTCTCACTAAAAAACATAAAAAACCAGACACACAAAACAGTCTAAAAAGCTTTTGTTTAAAACCCTGCAATCATCAAATGATCTAATAAGAGGGGGTGCCTTAGCATTAATGTGAACCTTTCTGTCAGCCCTTGTCATCAGCAGAGTCCTTTTTCAGAGCCTGCCCAACATCTGGTTTACATGTCTGAGTTTCCAAGATGGAGCCATGCATCCATCAGTGAGATTGAGGTCTCCTGAATGTTTGCTCTCTCTTTCCTGTATTCTATTATCTCTGTCAGTGTCTGGGTTTCTGTCTATGCTTTTCCTCTGTCATTCATACATATACAGATAAAATGCAGACAGATAAAACAAGTACATTTAATCTAGAACAGCTACTGAGGGGGAAGGTCCATTTCCTAGGGTTACCAACAAACCAGAGTAAGAATACATTCCTCACACACTGCATGACTTCAATTTAATTTAACAATGTGATGAAATATGTGATGAAGCTACGATCGTGCATTCAGCTTTTATGAAACCATATGAGTGATTTTTGAGGTAAAGCACAGATCAGGCTACATCCTTGAGGGATCAGAGATGAAGAGTCACACGGGGGCTCAGAGCGATAAAGTGTGATTGATAGGGGAGCCACAGAGTCACGGTCATGTTGGATACAGACATGTGCTTTGGCTTCTTTGAGCTTTAAATGGGAAGATGGATAAGGAGTTTCATCTAACGGAAGTCCAGTGGGCTGTCCATATATCCTTGTGACACTTTGAGCAGTGACTTAATTGAAAACCGACTCCCAGAGTTTCAGCCCCCTGAGTTAGAGTGACCTCTCTCTCCAACCTCTGGTGACCCTCTGTCGGGACCCGAGCCCCTGATTTATACTCACCTGGTTTTCATTATCAATAAAAACACTTCTCACATAATTAGCCCTCATTATATATTATGCAAAGTCAGACTGAAAGGTCCAAGATGGGGTTTATTCTTCTAATCTCTAACATAAATTGCAAAATGTTGAGAAACCCTTAATGTTATTTGTAACTTAATACATGTGGCAGGCTGTTTTTCCCCTCTTTGAGCATCACCAGGAAGCCTATGTGTGTATAACCTCAGCTTCATTCCCTTGACCTGGTGTGGAGACTCAGATAAGTGACAGGTTAGCTCTGTGTAAGAGCTCATCATCTGTGCCTGTATTCTGTTACTCGGCTCTGATTTATCTGACATGTGTTCTGAGAGCAGGATCCAGATGGAGGCATGGACTCATGAATAGGAATGGTCATGAGGATCTCTGTTACATACAAGCACTGCACACACATGCACATCCATGCATCTGTGCGCTAAGCATATCAGCTGCATTGGAAAACATGGCTAGTGAAAGGTCCCACTGCCCCTCGTTTTTCCATTCTGGAAAGTGCTTCTGAAATGTGCAGCGTGATTTATGGGTATAAGGGTTGCATTTGATATCAGCCAGATGTTAATTAGGCCCTACACTCACTGATAGAGCATGTCCCGAGGTGCACTCTCACCTGCTACTCTATGTAAAGTTATTCTGCTCAGCATCTCAGCGTAAAGTGATTGCTCCCTCTCTCAAAGTCTAACCTGGCTCAGGTCCATGAGCTTAATGATCCAAAAAGTAAAACAACAGCCCTCACAGGACCATTACACTCTAACAGCACTCTCAGTTTACACCCATGCAATGACCTGCGTTAAAATCACCCATCCCAAGTATATTAAACATCACCCTCACCCCCCTCATTTTGTCACCTACCCACCCCAACCTATCCCAACAGTACACTGATTAGGACAACAGAGCAGAGAGGAATGATGGCTCACTGCATGGCTGATGTCATACTGTATAAACTTGTGTATGATTCTAACTAAAAGAGGCCACAGTGACAGGCATGTGCATGTGTGTGTGCATACTTAGACAGACCTGATCCATTAAGAAAAACACACCATGTGTTCATGTTCACTGACTGTATCTGATCCTGTGCCCAGACTCAATGGGTCACTTAGTGCTCACATAGTGTCAAAGAGAGTTTATCGTCTTCTGTTTTCCCATAAAGTAGCTGAGTTTAAATGATATGGCTGTATTTTTTATGTATGATGGTTAATTAGCAGTAGACTTTGTGTACGTATTCTTCCACCTAAAATTGTGTTGTGCTTATTGTTATTTTGCCTGCAAATGACACTGAGTTCTACACTAAAAGATTGTTTTCACATTCATGCCACAAGTGGAAAGTGTTCAGTGCTCACCTCAAATCTGATTTTAACAGCTAAATAAACCTTGTTTGTGGGAAAAGACTTTATTATTTAAAGCAGAGTATTTTCTATTACCTGGAACATGTCTTTCATTTTCAAGTCACTTCTAAAAGTTTGTTTAAATGAAATTACAATGGCAGAGAGGAGTGGAAAACACAAGCAATCTGTGCGCACAGTGACAAAACACACTGGACTTATAACATGTGGCTGGATTGAACCAGGTCATGTTGGCCCTCGGGGGGCCTGACTTCGGGGTTAACTACTCAGCAAAGTGCTGTAAGTCATAAAGCTAAACGTGAGAGAAAAGGACCATTAATGAGCAGCACGTATTGTGTAGGCAGGACTGGCACAGCGAAGAAGAGTGTGTCGCAGCCGAACACCCTTCCTCTCCTGTTGCATTGTCTCATATCTGCAACAGGATGAGGCATCCAGCTGTCAGACCGCACAATGACTGCCACCATTGTCCAGCTGTGGCCTGATGAGGGAAATCAGTTCTATTAGCTCCAAACAAGCAACTTTAAGATCTTAAATTATACTCTAATGTTATACTACATTTTGAAGTCAGCGTGAATTAAAATGGCATATAAGTTGTCACAGGAAAAACACAAAACTGTTATTTAATTGATCTATTTAAATATCCAGAACACTACTTTCTTTAGATTTAATCAAATTACTATTGTATCTGCAAATAACATAATCCGACCATGACTGTCTGAAGGCTAATACTGGCTAGCAAAGCAGTTTTAAATGTCTGCACTAGTATGTAGTATTGGAGCAGCTGATTTAAATAGCAGGAAAAGCCTCTTTGATTCCTGTCACATCCTCTGGGCTAAACCCGTAGCCTTGAAGCTTGTTGTGGTATGCGGTGGGTGCGATGGCTGTCTGTCCCCTGGGAAATATTGTGTTACGCTGCTGGTTTTTAGATCAGAAATGGGATTCAGTATACTCTGGTGCAAGGTTTTTTTGGATCAGTGGATAAGGTAGTGGTTTTAAAGGGATTATTAATGTCACATTGGGATGATGATCCTTGTCAACATGTGCTGGAACATAAAAGACTAAATACTGTACTCCTTAATTCATTTCCTTCCTTTTGGTGGGCCTGTGTTTGTAGTTAATATCAATTTCCTGGTGAGAAGTGTTTTTATTGGTTTTGACCATAGACTAGTTTTGACATGACATGGGTTAGTGTTTTTTTTTATCCCCCTGAGAAAACTGCTTTCGAATTTAAAGCATAAGAAATGTTTCTTTTTTCTTGTTTTTTTAATGCTGTATGAAAAAAAGAAAATTAAGTTTCTATTTTTGAACAATGTTCTTCAATGTAACATAAGTAATAATATGTTTTGACATGAAATGAAACATGATAGCAAACAATGACGCAATGAACTACAAGGGTTTGTTGAGATGTTAAGAAAGAGTGAAGAAAAACAACTAATTTAAACCAAATTTGCAATGGCATGTACCATGTAGGTCAAGATCATTAGGAGGGGATTTGAGAGAAAATATCAAGACAAATGGAAAAGGAGATGATAGAATCCAACACAACACAATGCATATACAGTATAAGCCATGTGCGAGAAAGATTTATGCCTACTTAAGAAAAAGGTGAAGTTGAGCTTAGGCCCGCTCTTGTAGGGCTTTCGATGACTAAGTGCACTTCAGACGTGTTCGTTCTGTCTCGCACCTGTTTTTAAATGTGCAGATTATATGGGGACTAAATCAGAATAATACCCTGATGCATGGATTGAAGTCATTTGCAGATTATAACACTGAATCTGATTTATTTAGTATAAAGTGATGTTTGAGGCGCTATCAAATATGTGTCTCAATACCTCCTGGTGCACTGGTGTCTGTACAGAAAGAGTAACATATTCATTTATCTGCTATTCAATTATTCTTCACATATGATTGTGAATCCAAGTATTACCTTCTGTATATATTACATTTTCCTAGGACTCAAATGTTCCATTCCCCATCTGTATTTAGAGGTTTATGTTCTTTGGGTTTGAGAGGTACTGCAGGCTCCTGAGTGGAAAGTGAGAGAGAGGAGTGCATGAGCTCCACCGTGACTCCTCACAGGCTCTGCTTTGTGTGGAGGGCTGTTTCCTGCATTCACAGGAAACGCACATATTGGAAACAGATTTTCTCTGACAGTTGATTTTTGCCAAAGCCCGGCTGAAACCACTCTCAGCTGCTGCAGCCTGCAAGCAGAAAGAAGAGGAAGGGATGGTGAGGGGGGCCAGCTTTGAAACTCATCTCCCTCATCTAACAGGGTGTGGGGTATTTCCTTCATTATTTTTTCAGTTTTACGACCACATATTTTCTCTCTCTCGCTTTCTTTCAGTCTCCACACCAATCTCCTGCCTTCTCCTCGTCGCTGAGGGCTCGTGTTTCAGTGTTGAGTGCTGTTTGGTTTTTCAAATGTCAACACACAGGAGTCTGCCCGGGCCGAGGAGTTACCCCAGCCTGAGCGGCGCAGTGAGGGCCCATGTGAGCCCAGGACCTCAATGTAAATACAGCATGCGACACACCATCACAGCAGACTTTTAAACCCTCAAACAGAGGAAGTTAACATCTCAGCGTGGCAGTGCAAGCAGCCTGTCATCCATTGGGCACATAAAACTGTCAGGAGAAACCGACTGACCCTGGACTCAACCCAAACAGTCTCTCTGCTGTAAGCTGCATGTAGAGCCACACATGCAGGAACATACTTTCTTATATAACACCGACAGACTGTTAATGATTATGACGTGTTTTTGAATCTGAAAGCAAGGAGAATATATTATTCTCAACCCTCATTTGTGTGTTTCTTTAATACACTCTGTTTTTGTTGCTTGCACGAAACATGATTACATACACCTTACTGTGAGAATCGTCATTATGGTTATGTCTATATTGATGCAGTAAGTGATCACCGACACACAGAATCAGGCTGTCCAGCTATCACCCAGTAGCCATTCCTCATGGGTGCTGTAGCCGGGATTACCATGGTGATAACCTTGAGGTCAAGGGAAGTGTGCCGGGGGCGGGACCCCCCACACTGCAGACAGGGACCCCAGGGGCCACACTGTTACGTCTCAGGAGACTATTGTTTACCTCATGTAATTTTGAAGTGGCCTAATAGACCTAACAGCATACAAACTAAAACACTACGCCTTCTAAAAGGTAACCTATCATAAGTTATTTTGGTGGAAAATTATTGAAGAACATTGCATTTAGAGCATTAAGCTACAGTGCAGCTATTATTAACTCTTCTTTAACTCTTATCTGATTGAAGTAACTCAATGTTTTACAATGTGGGAGGTTTAAGTTTATATAATCTTGTCCTAATCGCTGTGTAAGATTTGTGACACCTTTTGACCAATGCATTTTCAAACTAGGACGGAAGAACATGATAGACCTTTCAACTCAATCTATATTTGTCTGCATCTACAGTACAGGTAATTTATCATCTTTAAATTAATTGGGCCAAGGATTTATACATAAATGGATGACCGTTACAGGCAAGAGTTTACCGGTATGTACTGTTCATACAATGTTGCATTTTTTTTTAGATCGCCTCCAGGTAAATGTATTTCGCAATATACCTGTACCTATAACTTGGTTTTGTAATGTTGCTGCTGTGGTTCATCCTTGAGGATTTTCCACCGTTTCCTCTTGGTGTTGTATTTCTTTATCACTAATCCTCATCTCAGTATGGATCCTTTGCTTTCAGTTCATCCCCTTTCTCTCCTGCCGTTAGCTTGTTTGGCCGACTTCATTTTCTTTTGTCCTGCCGTGCTGGTGGCCCGGGCTTCATCTTACCTTCCAGGTGTTTTCAATGATCCATGAGTATCCTAGCAACATGCCAGTGAGCTACATCCTGGGAAGCCAAAGCAGATGTGGGTGCACAGTTCACCCTCCATCACCAACGCATATATCATAAAAATAATTCTCCTGTTTGATCCTGTGTTTTTCCCATGATGCCATAGCTCCCTTCAAGCTTTAATTATGGCACAACCCTGACAATCAACCCCATGCAGCAATGCATACACACATGCACAATAACCAACTGAGGACAGGGATAAACCGCAGGAGGAGAGAGGTTGAATCTGCTGGGAAAGGAAACACTCCTCTTGTTGCAGAGGGCGAGTGTGTCCGCAAAGCCTTAAACATGAAGTCAGGGAGCTGTAATCAGGGTTAGTGGGAGAGAGGTTTACCTTCCATCGTATATTATTCACGGGAGTGCCTCGCTGCCAAACAACATGTTGATTTTTGGACATACTTCAGGGTGTGTGCTGTGAGCCTCTGCTGGGAAAGAATGTGCTCTCTGTGTCATTTTGTGCCTTTGCTCTTGTCTATATTTGAACATAAGAAACTCTGCTGTGGTGAACCAGAAGCTTTGGTCTGGGTTCAGATCGGGAGGTTTTCCTTGGCGTGGCCTGGTGATTACTGAGAGAGAGAGAAAGAGAGAGAGAGAGACACTTTATGCAAAGTGTTTAACATTTCATACTGAATTTGTTTTGTCAGGATTAAGAATGAAAAGTTTGCAATTCATTGTCTCGTATCGAGTACGATATAACGAACAAATACGTTGTCAAGATAAGGAGGCTTCTGTAAATAACATACATCTGTTTAAAATAGCAATGAAAATGTAAGCAAAACATTTCAGTTCAGCAAAAAATTATTTAAAGCAAAAGCAGCTGAGCTCCAGAAGCAGACCTTTCCCCTTGTGTTTATACTGCACTGCATATTTTCATTCCGCATATTTTCTATCGTGTATTCCCATCTTGTTATCAACCTTATCTTGTCCATGCCTGTCATCCCTGTGTTAACCTGAAAGTGCGTACGGTTGTGATTTTGTTGGTCTGGGTCCAAGGAGAGTGACCCAGTCCCCCACTGCATTCAAAAGCTTTTCACACCTGGGTGTCGGGGGAGGGGCGGCTGCTTCACAGTGCAGAGCAGCACTCCTAACAGCTATATGACCTTAAGGGCTATAATAACATCTATATCTGCCACACATATTATAGCTTATCAGAAGCTGAAAATATATATAGGGAATTGCTCGCTTAATAGAGAGTTGTGTGAGTGAATTGATACTGCTTGCCTTTACACTAAACATGAAGCCAAAGTCAGCAACAGGTTAGCTTAGCTCAACTTTTTTTTTTAAAGCAGTGAGAATAAAGCTAGGTGGGCGCTTTCCAAATGTAAAGAACATTTATAAAAAGCTAACCAACACCTCTACATTTTGCAAATAAATATGTAATATATCAATTGTTTTATAGTACAATATGATATATCATGAATGCAATGCTGGAAATGTTAAGTGATGCAATTATTTCCTCTTATTATCCCAATAAGGTGAAGGTTTGAAGGTTTTACCGAATGGTATCGATCTTCTCACCTAACTCTTAGTTAAAAAAGCAAATAAAGCTGTGAATTAAAGTAGTATTGCATCAGCATATTTCTTGAGTCAGTTTTACCACATTTTTTAGCACTGGAGCATCTCTGACTTATATAGGTTCACAGCAGATGCCTACCAAACTTTTCAGAAACATGTAGAAAGCTGGAAACAAAAATAAACAGAGTGACACAGTTATGAAAAAGTGGGGTTGCACATTATTGGTAAAACTGATGCCAGTACATTTTCTTCTAGGTCTATATTATCCACTAATAAACACATATGAGAGCAGAGAAGGAAAATCCAACACTAACTTTGTAGTTTGCAGTCTGGTGCCAATTATCCTGATTGGACAGGTCCTGCTGTGCGAAGTGATTACATCCCAGCACCAATGCCACACACCATCAGGTGTGGGACCACATGATATCCTGAAATAAGAGATGGGTGGAGCGGGGGTGTGGGTACAGAGAGTTTGGCTTTGTTGTAGTCCAGCTGAGACTCACTCAAGAAAATGAGACTTTAGTGTTCTTCCCAGCCAGACTAATTTCATTCCTTTACAAAATGCTGCACCATTTTCAAAAGTGGAAAAGCAGAGTACTCTCATTTCCCTGATGTGTGCACCGAACTGGGTTTAACAAGGAGCTTTGCAGTAAAAACAAATATGCGGGATGTGTTATTTCCAGAAAAGCGCTGGACACGCAGATGATTAATTTGAGGCCAGATTTAATTTTGGGCCAGCACAAGCACACAAGTGTTTGCAGCAGAGTTAACCACTCAATGTCTGGGAACAGGAAGTAGTTCCTCCTGCAGCGTAATGCCAAATATTTAAAAAGTCTGATTTTTTTAAAAGCTGCTATACACAAAGGTTTTAGGAAAAAGTGTTCTTCTTGCACTTTTCACATGATATATAAAGTATCTGCTTCAAGGTTGCTCAGGTACACTCAATCATGAACAGCATGATAGGCCACAGCTGTCACTTCATCCAAATATGGTATTGGATACATAAAGTGAAACCTTTCCTCTGCACATCCGCCTCGCTTTATTGTTTAGACAAGTGACTGTAAACGTCTGGCAATAAGAAGGACTGGCAGAAGTTAGACCCGGCGTTTAAACTCAGCAGTTCTTAGTGCTTCTTCAGCTCTCTCCATATATAGACCTAGATCATCAGTTTGTTGGGCTGCAGCATCGCGTTTCCTCCGCAGCAGCGAACTGCGGGTCCTCTTGAGTAAGGGCAGCTCTCAGGGTCCCCGAGGTCACTGGCTGGACGAGCCTTTTAGCTGCATAGGAGCCTTTTGTCTTTGTGAGGGTCCCTCTGTTCTTGTACTCTTAATTTTGCCACACTTCCTTCTCATGTTATTAGCAGCTAAAGCCTCAGTTGTCTAAAGAAACCTGTGTTGTAAAATGCAAGGCCACACTGAGCACCAGTCTGTCACCACTGACCCTATTGATCTTCTCCAACTACTGTGACATCTGCTCAGCACTAATTGAGAGTTTCATACAACTGTCAGCCACTATAGTGCCAGACTGTTGTAAAACGAATTCTCTCAATGGCGTTAACAAGTCTGTGTTGTTTACAGGCTGAAATCAAGAGAAAAGACAGAAAAATCTAAATGATCAATGGGTCATACATATATATATCATTTGAATGACTAAATTGATCTGCCAGATAAGCATTTCAAGATATTTGAATTCTTACATTTAAATTAATTCTTAAAGGAATATTGGGACGTTTTTTGGGAAGGCACTAATTCGCTTTCATGCCGCGTTAGATCAAAACCCCTCCCTACTTATCCAATTCGAAGTTAATAATGACAGTTTTGTAAAAGAAATGCAAAGGAAATATTTGTCATGTCAGATGTGTTGTACCAACCAAATTAAGACACAACTTTATAATCTTTAGTGCTGATAGAATATGGATTATATTAGATCACTATGGCTATATGCTGTGCAGTCTTTTATCTGAACTATAGCACATGTGTCAGATATCAGAGAGCAGACTGAAGGGCACACATCACCTCAGGGTTCAGGGTTCAAGAGGAGCCACACTTCCTGTAGCCTACACCGTGGAACCCCTGCTGACTGCTTTACTGGCTCTCTCATTGTCCAGATTTATCATCCCTGCCATTGATGTGGCCTCTCGCAGAGGCCATTAAAGACCAAAGAGCATCACCCTAAACCAGATGTTTCACCTGACAAAGTCCTCCGTGCAGCCTGTCTCTGAAACATACAAAGTGCATGAAAGACTGATGGGCTCGTGAATAAGGTTTAGATGTCACCGGACAACATAAAGTACTCGTAGGACATTCCTGCTATGGTTTTAATTTAAATAACCTTATCTACATTAGAATAATTATGTTAACACTATATCATAAACTTATATAAAAGGAAAAATGTCAGGACCTCGACACAAACTGATGAACCAAATGCACGACCCAGAGAGAAAGTCTTGAATATAAAAAAGGTATATTTATTTTCAACAGTGCAGGTAATCCCTCTTAACAGAGTAGGTGGTGGAAATAACAAAAGGCGCTCACAAGGAGGAAAAAACGAGCATAACAAAAAGAGGACTTAATAGTGGAAATACCAAAGGCGCTCACAAGGAGAAAAAACGAGCATAACAAAAAAGAAGGACTTAATAAAAACTTAAGCCAACAAAATAACAAAACCTGAACATGAGTGAAAAGCGATCCTTTCAGAGCTGAGGCTTGGCACGGAGCCATTCGGGGAAATAAACAAGGCGAACTTGACCAGGACAGGGGAGAGACAGGACTATTTCAACTTGAGGTGAGTGGGAACAGGTGGAAACAATCAGGGGCGGGGCAGACACTGATGATGGCGGGAAAAACACACAGGGAGGAAGAAAACAGGGCCTGAAATGAAAGACAAGAGGTAAATACAAATGACAGACAAAATACATAAACATAACACATTTGACGTGACACAACAAAAAACAAGCAAAATACATATATGCTTCATGTACTGTAAGTGTTCAACGTTCTTTAAAATGAAATAAGTGCAGGTCATATTGCCAGAATTACTTCAGTGACGAAAAGCATACCATGTTGCCATTATTGCCACACTAAAAAAACAGTTAAAAGTAAAAGTGGGATGTTTTTTAATTTTGGTTTTATTGGTAGAAATACATTTTTATCACGTTGTCAAAGTAATGTTATTTCAAATGAAAGATTACTGCTTTCTTTCCACCACTGTGATCTGGATCCAGTATGTAGAATTAGATTGTCAAAATGTACTTGGCACAATTGGCAAAACTCAATGAATGGAACTAATGCCAGGGGTAAATACAGTATATAAAATCATACCAGAGCCAAAACCTTGTCAACAATACTTAATTGGATAATATCTTTTGATACCTAAAAGCGTCCTGCACCAGGAAGGTGTTTTCCCCACTCCACCACCAACATTCTTAGAACAAGTATAGCATACAACATGCATTTATCCTATAATTTTGCTGTCAGAACCCTTATGCACAGCTCATTTTAAACTTATTTTGGTGATTTCTGACGTTGTGTGGGGCGGCTCTGTGTTTGTTGTGGGTGCAGAGTCCCCTGAGGTCTGAAGAAAGAGACTCTGTGTGTGTGTGTGTGTGTGTGTGTGTGTGTGTGTGTGTGTGTGTGTGTGTGTGTGTGTGTGTGTGTTTGTGTGTGTGTGTGGAGGTCTGGTGTGGTCTGATGATGTTACATGAAAACTCTCCTCGTCCAAAAGTCCGACTTGCAGGGTCACATCCCATGCAGAGTCATGGGGTGGGGAGCGCTAATGCGATGACTTCAACCCTATTAAGAGAGTGCATGTGGAGAAAAACAGCGTACACAAAGAAGCCCAGTGTTCACCTCTTTGGTCTGATGGAAGAATGTTCCAGATGCCAGTGTGATAATGACATTAGCATCTAATCAAAGGCATCACTTCAGACTACTTCCAGTGCAGATGATGTGCACTTATACGGTTGTGTGGTTTCTCATTTGCCTAATGGAGGAAGTTTGCTAGTAAACAAGCAGCATCCTCCCTGATTCAGTTCATGAACCTACTCTGGAAATCAAACTATCGAGAGAGATGTGTTATTTAGCTGACCTCATTTTAATGACAATTCCCCAGTGGATATCTTAATAATAGGATCAATCTCAATCAACACCTCTGGCTATCACAGCTTGGGTCACATGGTGTGACTGACTTAGCACATACAAAATGAGTTCAAGACAAAACAACAATATACGAGTAAGGAAATAAAACTACACATCACACTTATATAACAGGCATGGCAGGTTTGATGTGAATTTATTTTCAAAACAGTCAGCAACACAAGAAGAGTTGTTGAGATACATATAAATAATAATCATTTAAGGCTTAATATATGAGGCTACAGCCAGCAGCCAGTTACCTATCTTAACATTAAAACTTGAAAATAGGAGGAATAGAGTCCATCACTGTTTATTTTGTACAAAAGCACATTTTTTGGGTCACTTTTAATCTCTGCTGTTTCCCCTTGTTTATAGTCTTAATGACAAACTAAGTGGCTGCTTGCTGTAGGTTCATATTTATCAACCTTCTCATCTTACTCTGCAAAAATAAAGAGTAGCATATTCATACATCTCGATCTATCCCTTTAAAAAAAAACTGATGTCATTGTTAAACTGCAGCAGTAGGTACATCCCGACATTTAAAACATTTCTCATCTGGAACCTGAGCAAAACCAACCGCCGGCCTGATTCAGCTGAACTTGCAGTAAAAACATCAAACACAGCATACTTGTGGGTTAAACTCTTGATAGGAATGTGGACGTTAATTGCCGCTGAGCCAGTGTATTTGATCTGAGCGACATGCATTACTCAGCCTTGCAGAGCGACACATCGCTGAAAACCAGCCAAGAGCACGATCTGACTTCACTGAGTAAACACAAGCATGATGGGGTTTATTTTCTCTAGTTTGGCTGATGTATGTGTATTCAAATACAGAGGGTGAAAAGGCAGCGCAGATAACAGAAATGGAGAAGAAATGGACTCCTGATTAGATCACACAGTGTTTATGTGATAATTAGTGATGATAAGATTGCAGGGGTGAGTGAAGGCGGTTATTTGAGCTGATATTGTGCTGATAGGACCCCAGTGGGACACCCAATTATAAAGTGAGGGACAGTAAATATACATAGATAAACTGTGAACTGCGCAGTCAATTATACACAGGCATTATAATATTTTTAGCAGATGCTTTTTTTCAACTCCTATCCCTATAAGTGCTTTTATGTCGCGTAGAGATTAAAACTATGAGGTAAAAGGAACATATAGAGCAAATTGTAAATAAAACACACATTAAAAACATTACATCGTAAAGGTTTGTTCTTGGATTAACCACAATCTGGATACTGTCTTAAAAGTATTTAGGTTTGCAACGAATTTCAAGTGACCAAGTTGCAGGCCTTCCTCAAAAGGAGGGTGACATGCTTTGCAGAATTGTACTTTACAATTGCAACTTAAAGCTGCTTTAGGGGTTCTGCAACAACTTTCATTTATTCTGCCAGTCAGGGATTTACACATGCATTGTCTTTGATTTTATTGTGAGGTCTGAGATAGAGCCTTGGTTCTCTTGTCAAATCAAAGACTTTCACTTCTGTCGGGCACTCTGTTTGGGGGAGGGACAGTTGATGGATGTGTGGGTGGGGGGGTGGTGACAAGTCACAGGGGGACACAGAGGTGACCGAGTAATTAGCAGCACAGTGGTCAGTCTGTGTTGGAAAAAGCTGCTGTACTGTTCGGCCCTGCAGCCACAGACGCCACGGTGCCAAGGGTCAGCCCCGCCGCCACGCTCATAAAGTGCTGGACATTACACGATTATTGCTGGTGTGTGTGTGTGTGTGTGTGTGTGTGTGTGTGTGTGTGTGTGTGTGTGTGTGTGTGTGTGTGTGTGTGTGTGTGTGTGTGTGTGTTGTTGTACGTAACGTTAACGTTACGTTACGTATACGTACTAATAACTTAAGTTAACGTTAACGTTAAGTTACGTACGTTACGGAACGTACCGTACCGGAACCGAACGGACCGAACGGAACGGGAGG
>NW_011364848.1:23981-43871 GCF_000735185.1 Notothenia coriiceps
CGTCGTCGTCGTTCGTCGTCGTCGTCTCGTGGTGGTGTGTGTGTGTGTGTGTGTGTGTGTGTGTGTGTGTGTGTGTGTGTGTGTGTGTGTGTGTGTGTGTGTGTGTGCCCCTGCAAAATGTTACCAATTGGTGTTTGTTGTGATGCTTATTTTTTGCTTACCCAAAGTCTCTCTGTTTAATTTTAGCATTATGTTCTTTGCGTACTTCTATTCTAATTATTGAGTAATCTGAATATTAGTTTTATCGGTTAATCGTTAAGCGTTTTATCTTTAGCATTTATTTTAAAAGTGAAAGAAACATAATCAAACTGTAGTCCAAAACATTTTAAGGTATTAAGGTAAATTACATAAATGACAAAGGAAAGCAAATCCTCACATATAAGAGGCTGACCAACATTTTATAGTCATTCTTTAAATATAACTAAAACAATTGTTCAAACTTGTTATTTGTTAACGTTCTGCTAATGGCTGTTTGATAAATCAGCTCTAAAGGATATGACTCTTTCTATCTTTATCAGAGGTTTTTAAAGACGTAATATTCCAGGCATCCCGTTCAGACAAAGTTTGGAAAAAGGAGCCAATGGGGAGGCCCGCCTCCTATTACGAAAACCTCTGATATATATGATATAGTTGAACAATCTGCAAACCAAAGCATTCAAATAATATTTGAAGGACAATTGATTAATAACCACATATCATCCAAATCCAACCAAATTTTGAGACAGCGTGGACTAACATGCATCGCCCCTAGAGCCATGCAGCTGGCATAGCCTACCTGGAAAATCAGTTTCATATTGTCACTTTTAAATGTCAACAGGCATGCATGAGTGAAGTGACAGTGACATCAGATGTATTTTTCCCAGGCTGCTTCTTGCTTGCCGTTTATCCTCCATTCGGAGCTGGTTCAGCCGGTCTAAAGTATGAACAGAGTTCCCACATAGCACTACCTTGGGTGTAAAAGTGATCCATCCCGTTTCCTGACTCATCGTCCGAACCAAAACTTCTCTTATCCTTCCATTCACATTCTTGTTACGGGAAAGAGGGCGTGGCAGCAGGTAGAGGAAGGACAGCAGGGTATTTTTGGTTCAATGACACCTGAAGGAAGTTTTGATTCCATCTATTTACGCTATAGAGACTGGTTATTACAACTTAACTTTCTACTGCTGAGCAATGACCTGCTCCAATAGATTCAACTAATGTCAACTTTCCAGAATGATTGTATTTGCTGTGGTCATTTAATGTTTGTTTCCTATTCTCTTTGTTCTTCTCGGTACATCTAATGAAGGTCAGAAAACTCAATTTGTTCCAAGCATTGCCACAATAAAATGTGTGTTTGTGTGTGTGCGTGTGAATGTACGTGAACAAGTCTGGACAGGCTCAGTCTTGCCAGACAGGGTTAACATCTCCATTAAATTAGTCTGCTGATCAGTTCTGTAATACTGCAGTGCTGTCAGATGAGACCAATCAGAGGGTCCAACAACAAAAGTAACCACATGACTGCGAGCTGCTGTCCCCCCATCTGTCTGTCTGCCCTCTTACGCAAGGCGTGATTCTCATTAAAGTAACTGCTTTAACGTAAGTAAGCATGCAATCAATAGAAGGGTGGACTGTGTAAAAATGAATGCAATCGTTTAGTAACAATAAATGATCCCGCCCATAATATTTAAATTGCTCAATTAAAAAAGTGTTGTGTCACATGTCACCCAACCTGTCACAATTTTTTGTGCATTGTTGACTCAGCTTACTGATTACAACCAAAGTCAAAGGATGCTTGAAGATCTGGTTATGAAACTGTTAAACTGGTTGTTGTCAACTGACAATTTTTGTGGTGTTGCGGCACTATGACTTACAGATATTCTTATCATAAATATAGAAAGGGAAACTTTGTCCAGAATGTAATCATCCAAAGGGTTTAATAAGACATGGGCTTTCAAACTTTTATATTTTAAAATAAATTGGGAGTTTGTCAAAAATAATATATGACTTAAAAAATAGCAGAATATATGTAAATTGAGATTTAATCGACAACAATTTAAATCACATTTTGTGAATTTATTAATGGGACAACAATTGAAAGATTAATCAATAACTGATCAACGCTGACAACTCTTATGTGCACCCTTAAAAAAAACTATTTATCACAGATAATTTTGCACTGTAAATGCTCGAGCACCAATCTACAGTTATGTTCACAGTGATCAGTACTCAATTCAACCTATGTATCTGTATGATTATTATTATTGTTGTTGTTTTGTTTCCCATTGTAAAGCGTCCTTGGGTTTCGTGAAAGGCGCTATAAAAATTGAAATTATTGTTATTATAACATTTGAATGGATTCAAATCTATAGGAACAGGAAAAGGTGTGCAGTGTGTCAGCTTAAAGGGGTTGAATTATTAAACTCTCAGTTTAATATTTGACTCCATCAGTCGTACAGAGGCGGCCACTCAGTCAGGCGTTCTGCATTAGGACGGACAGCTGTGTTTAAAATCAACAGTAGTCCAGGTGCGGCAGGAGGCCATCTGGTGCCTGAAGTAGCCCACCTTCACCGGACCCTGTATTGACTCAGGGGCCGCGAGCAGGACACGCCTCTCTGCCAGCCAGGAGCTTCTAAATCTGCTGAAATAATGCTGCGCTGAGGAGATTTGGTCAGTAAGAAAACATCTAACCTACTCTAGTTTACGTCAAACACTGTGAATATAAAGTTTCTTTATAACTTTGATGAGAGAGGATGAATGTTTTATTTTTTTCATTTTTTGACCAATTAGTTAACGTGAGAAGAATCATCCATTGTTGGAAATATTGGGAATAAACCACATGGCTAACCATTCCCTGCACTCTCACATATTCCTCACATCAAATAATATTATAATGAGTGAATCTGGTTGAGGATGGCCTCTCACATGATCATAAAACTTGACCATCTGACCCCCTCTTTACCCACATGCTGACATGCTCCCGTACCCACGATCAACCCAGCTTAACTCAATGACACATGATTTTATTTTGGGTCACGCAACAATGCTTTTGTTGGACGGGACTTTTTAAACTTTTGCTCTGTGCAAGATGCCAGCTATTTAAAGAAAGAACTCACTCATTAAAGATGTTTCATACAGCAGTGGAGCAGTTTCAAAGAAATGTGTAAAGTGTAATCACTGACTGCATACACATCTGTTTGTAATAGTCCACATTGAAACCATGTTGGTTAAAGTGATCCAAGTTGGCCAACAGTAAAGTTAATATTTGGAATCACACTGCAGCTTCTCTTGACTCCAGCATATTGGAAATAACTCTCAAGAAACGTAAACAAACAACCCGTGTGGTATCATTATGATTATAATGTGTGTGACTCTATGGCCTCCATGGACATTTTCTCTCATTTTCTCAACATTTCTATTTACTCTCAGCCTACTCTGGCATGTATCAGAACGAGAGGTCACCAAACAAGATTGCCCGTCATAATTTATTATCCATAGCCAGAGCAAGTCAGCCATGACCAACTGGTTTGACAGCACAGTAAAGCAAAGTCTGCACAAACAAACAAACTAACAAATGACTGCAGGGGTCTGCTCTGGTGGGACAAAGTTAAAATGCAAATAGTTTATCATTTTTATTTCACTGAATTGAAAGGACGTCATACCACTGAGAAGATGAGATGCAGAAGGATGTCAGCAGGAAGTGAAAATGTCAGAGAGAAAAACGAGCTGGAGGAAGCGGGAGCCTGAGAGATCTTTCGAAAGAGACAATGTCTGCTTTCTGTCTGTCCCCTCAGTGAAGCCCGTCTTACACTGAAGAAGGACTCCATTGTGCGGACGTCTAGTGAGGGTTTTCTGTCTGAAGCTGCGGAGGGACAGTTAGTGGCACGACCATGCTGAGGAGCACCACAGGAAGACAACTTATCAAGGTCACTCTGCTGACCTCTGCTTCCTGCTCACCAGAATCACCAATTGTGGGACGGAGCAGCTTGCAGGCTTTTCAGATTACTGATTTCCCACCCAGACGCTCTCACTCACATCACTCTTTCATTAATCTCCATTTGATGTTTTATTCCTCATCGCTCCTTCCTTTCCCTCTCCTCCTCGCAGCGCAGGATTGATGTCTCCTCTACTTCTTCTTATCTCTCCCCACCTTGAGTTCATCTGACTATGAGCCAGGCAGGCCGCACTCTCCCACACCACTGAACTCTGGGATGCTTCCTGTGTCTGCAATATTTTGGCAAGACAGAGATTACTTCTCTGTGCTTTCTATATCAGCCACATGA
Organism: Notothenia coriiceps; assembly: GCF_000735185.1. Classification (NCBI taxonomy): domain Eukaryota; kingdom Metazoa; phylum Chordata; class Actinopteri; order Perciformes; family Nototheniidae; genus Notothenia; species Notothenia coriiceps. The sequence goes on from NW_011364848.1 coordinate 28,241, forward strand.
GCATCTTTCAGCCAAGAAAGATGAAAAAAAAACACCAGGCCAAAAACAACAACTAAATATGAATAATTGCCCTAAAATCTGACATGAGGGTACGTGTGCGATCTTAAGAGCATCTTGAAAGACTGCGTATTTGCTTCCTGATTTCTGGGTGCAGGCAATAGTCTGGTTTATTGACCGTAGCCTTCTGTGTCTATTGTACCAAGGTAAACTATGATGTGTGTGTGTGTGTGTGTGTGTGAGAGTGTGACATATTTGTGTTTGGCAGTGAAAGTGTGTGTTTGACTTAGCAGTGCTGTTGGAGGTGATGCCTTTGCCTTTGTGACTGCACACATCGGACCATGTGGTTGTAAATGGACTCTGAATGCCCAAAGAGTCCTTTCACAACAAGTCATTTAGAGAGTTTGTCACAATATGTGGCTTTGGCATCTGCTGTAGGGTTTGTTTGGAAAGACTTCAGTGACTTTGTGGTATTTATTGCAACCGTTTTCTAACATATCCAGTTTTAGCTCTGCAATGTGAAGGCTGCATGATGTTAAATCTTCTTTATCTGTATAAACAAAAATCAAACCTCACATAGTCATGAACAATTGCCTTTCCCTTGTGGGCTCTATCTTTTTTTAGACAAAGAGTGGGAAACTGCTGCTTTATGGGAGGGATAAAACAAGGCTCTGCAAAAAATAGGAAAAACATTAATTGTCTCCAGAGAAGCTAATGTTTTTTTCCGTTTTCTTTACTGTGGTGTTTTTCAGTTTTTCCACAGTAGAGTGTGGACACATTACGGCTGCAGCCAATGCTCTTTGTAAGAGATGGCCGCAGGCCCTGCAGAGGCCGTGGCACTAACTGAGCCAAATGTGTGTGAACTGGGATGTGACACGGCACAGGCTCAGGCACGTCCCGACTCACAGGCAGATACAGAGATTTAATAATAGATAGCAAATAATAGAACTACATTCCAGATGTGGTTGTTTATTAAAGTTTGAAAATCTGCACGACGGCAGAGAATGACTCTTTGTAATATTAAAGAAATAGAAAAATAGCATCAATGCAGGAAGAAAAAAGCTTGGCTTGGACTAACAGTAATGCTATTATGCATATTATATATTTATGGATTGCACACAGTGGATCATGGAAAGCAGTGATGACATAATAACCGCTGTAATGATCAATGATTTTCTGCAGTGAGGAAATCCATATCTGTTTTTACAGAAAGCGAGTATGATGTAATGAGTGTGTGTGGACTGGGATATACACTGAAACAGCTTCTCACTTGCAAACAATTCAACTAATTAGTGAGATAAGCAAAACGATCTCTATTTTACTATTCAAGGCTGTTTTATTTATACTATGGAAATGTGGGTTTGCTTGTAAAGCAGTGTGTTGTACTAAACAGAGGAAGCAGGGTCTGACCTAAGAGGCCCTGTTTGGCCATGAGAACCAAAGCAAAGTCCTCTGGGATATTTCGCCCTGTGTCATCTTGTCTGTTATGATTCCCATGAACCACAGACCGGACTTTAGTAAGCAAAGGAAGAAAGCAGCTGTGTGATTTTAAATAGAGCTGGTGATGACTCCCTGGTTCTCCAAATCTTGTCACAACCAAATATACCTACTTTATATATGTACATAAAGGAAATGTACAGTGAACCTCCATAATGTTAGAATTGTATTTTCATTATTTTTGTATATTCATTACTTCCTAGCCAGAAAGCTACTACAGTGCCAGGGTGGAAGTCTGTGTTTTATTAAGATATATAAGAACAGGAACAGCAATGAATTAATGACTCAGGAAATGATTTTTTAATTCTGGCCAGGTTATTATGGGGGAGTTTCTACCAGCCATTTCGTAGCCAAAAAAAGGAAGACAAAAAACAAAAAAGACCATTAATCACTGATTCTTTGCCAGACTGCAGGCTAAACACCCCCCACACTTCACTTCCTGTCCCCCTCTCTGCTGGCTCATAGCTTGATAGGAAAAGCTTTTGTATGTGTGTGTGTGTGTGTGGGCGTGCGTGCATGTGAGAAGTCTCTCTAGTAACCTAAAGAGATACGTTTATTCTCCATGACTGAACTTTGTTTCTAGCAGTGCAGCAGACAGGCTTTTAACCATAGTCATATTGTGTGGCAGATATATAAGCCAAACACTGCTAGGCATCTGTCCAACAGTAGTATGTTCAACTCTTCAGCTCCATAGACAGTGTGTTTGATAAAGCCTTTAAACACCATCTCACAATTTACACCTTCTCTTCCTGCTTTACTAAAGGACACAACTGAATATGATATTCTGCTTTCACTACAACATGAGAACCTGAAATTCTGAGTAACGCAAAAAAACTTTGTGAATCAGTTCACTGGAATTAACTCAGAACCCAAAGTAATTCAAACTCATTCATGTGGTTATATACCCAATATCTCAGTATCCAGGCATCATGGTTTGACTGCAGCAGCATTTTGTAGACTTTCTCAGATGGAAACCTGCTTTCTCTGAGGGCTTTGCATCATGCCAAGTTGCCTCCAGCAAGATGTTCACATGATGTCATTTCTCTCTAATTTCCAAGTAAACGTTTTCTCGGAGGCAGATCTATGTGATCAGAGTCAGCAGCCTCCTGTAACTGTAAATCTGTAGAAACTAAAAACAATGGCTCCCTTTTTCTAAATCAAATTTAAATGAAAATCATAAGTGTTTGTGACCAGATTTATCTGGCATCTGAAACAAACATTGAACTTTTGTAAATTTGTAGATTTCTTTCTAGACTCATCCCTCCATCTAAGTATAATATGCAGCAGTTACACTTAGGAGTCTGGTTGAAAAAACTGTTGAATTGTCAACATTTATTATCATTAAACCACTTCTGACTACTTTCTGCCACTATTTGTTTTTTCTGATTGACTCTGTTACTCTACGGCGCAAATAAGCCTTTTACATATTTAGAGCATTGTGCAGTGAAGGGTTTGAATTGTTCTTCTGGGAGGAAAAAGGTTTGTTTATTTATTGAAAGTAACTGAATTGGCTTCTTAAGCACAGTATTCAAATAATTTTGTTGTTCTTTTGATAAATTATTCAGGTGTGAAAACTTGATTGAGCATTAGAAAGGAAGTTCTAAGCATTATGATTAATGCAGACAAGGCATTTTCAAATAACTGACCAAAACAAAAGCTTTTTAAACATTTGCTAACATTTCCACTCTGCACAAAATAGCATTTTTTTTTTTTATGTGAAACAACACTATGACACTGATTTGTCATTAGTAAAAAGATCCTTTTTGACATAATTCAGTTACATGCTGATGTGTGGCACATAAAATCGGGTTTGGAACTAAGGGGTGGTCTTCTTTTTATGGTTAGAGAAACAGCCCCTCAAGATGCCGGTAACTGTCAAGTGAGATTAATGTAAGGTCCCTTTTTTATTGCAATAATTCTGAATATGATTGGACAGTCTCAGCAGAGCCTTCAGGTAGCAGCTCTAATTAGAGCGTGTTTCTATCAACACACAGGAATCACATGGATGAAGATTTTGCCAAACTTAAACACATGGCCCATCTTCTCTTTCTGTTTACTGATGGGATTATTACAACATGGGTGATGGGAGTGAGGGATTAGTGTGGATGGGGTCATGCTCACAGTGGTAGCCATGACTATCAGTGAGGACCAGGGAGAAGAAAATCCTCTGCTTTTACAGTAATTAACAGAAAGTTTGTTGTGTGTCCACTACATCAGACTGGGCCACCCTGAAAGCATGCGACGCCTCAGCAGATCTGCTTTGGATCATCTTGTGTTTATGGCAACTGGTGCTAATATCTGCCAGAGGGTCTCACTTACTATAATCAAACTGTGGGTGGCAACCATGGCTGATGCTTCAAAGTTTGAAAGGTAAGTCATTTTAATAATCGATGATGGTGGGCACAGTTGATCATCTTCCTTACCTATACAGTATGTGTCTACCTAAAAGTTTCCCTCTTAAGGTTGTTTAGGATCCTTTAACAAAGAAATGTTGGCTTGATAATGCAGTTCTGCTGAATAATAGCTTGATTTCTTTTGGGGCATGTTTTCATTTGAAATATTAGGCATGTAGGTGGACCCCAGATAAACCATGCAAGAACCAGAAGCAGAATCCAGACGTTGAGAAGCAAAAAAACAAATCTAATTTGTGGGATGAAGTCACCTGAACGTTTTCTGGCAGTCCTCAAAGAAGTTAAGAGAGAAGCCTGTACAATGTGCTAAACCAATCTGTCCAACAGGACCAAAGCGAGTCTCTATTTTTATGATTCTGTTCTCTGGCTTTTCACTGGAAATAATGTGATTAATTCTAGACTTAATTACCACAATATATGACACAGTTGTGTCTGTTGCAGCCTTAAGTCTGCAGTGTTTAATTTAATTGGGGTGTTCAATTAATAAAGCTTTACATAATTCACAATGTACATGACAGGTCTCTTACTCACAGACAAACATAGATCTAGAGACCATGTGTTGTAGAGATGAGCAATGGCTTGGATTCATTGCTTCCTCTCTCGTCTCCTGCAATCCCCTTCCTCTGAATGATTCTCAGTCAGCTGGGAAGGTGATGTATTGATGCACTTTAGCAGATGCACACCACTGGGAACAAGCGAGTGCTAAAAAAGGGGAAAATCAGCCAGAAAAACTTGGAGTTGAAAAGTTCTCTCTGCAACATTTTTTTTCTGGGTTGTCACACACTGTTCCAAACTTCCACGTCATTGTGAATTTGTCCTGATAAGAGTTCATTATTCCCAAGCTGAGCACTCAACAGTGTGCAGCAGTGACAAACCACCAGGAGACCCAGATAAAGAGGCTAAGACAAACGGCACCCAACCAGAACAATCTCTCTCCTGTACCCTCCTGTGGCCTCGATAACAGACATGATTGGTGAGACTGGCTGCAAGGGAGCATGGGAAATCGCTTTTTGGGGGAAAATCCTTTATCTTTAAAATGTCTGGAGCTATTTTTCCTCCAAATGTATGGTCAAAGCGAATATGTAAAGGTGAATGTGAAGTGATCATTAGCTTATCTTGGTGAATATGTCACTCTTTGCATCAGTGTGTTCTTTCCTCAGAGGACCCAGAACTAATAGGACCATTAAACAATGTGTGTGGATGAGTTGGTACCACCTGTGAGGCAAGACCACAATGATAGCAGAGACCAAGTTAAATGAAGCAGGGGGCTGTTAGTGAGGCGTTCTGCTTCATAAAGCAAAGGGAGAGTAAACTTCTGCTCCATATGCGACCAGCTGCTTCGCCTCTCTTCACCTCTTTCTACTCGGACACTTGGGGAATTACCTCATCAGCCACACAGCGCTCTGTGTTGATACAGCCTCTGTTTCTTGCCTGTAAATAGCTCTGTTGCCCCGTTAGAAACCTCTCTGAAGAATTCAACTTTTTGTTGAGTAAGAAGAGAACTTTTATTGAGAACATAAAGTCCTTGGTGTCTAACGATTGTGCTCTAAAATATGCTTGAACATTGACTGAATGCCCTGCCTTATGTGGGCTGGAAAATCTGCAAATGTGAGATATTATCATGTTTTCAATGTATCTTTTCTATTATACACCAATTATACTAGGCCATACATTAACTTACTCCATCCCCCTGCCCCGAGTATTATATTTCTAATGAAAACAAAATGAACCTTTGCAGAGAGAGTGTAGAGAGAGTTAAAGCCCCTTTTAATCCAGCAACAAGGAATCATTGTCACTATAATGAGCTGTAATGGAAATCAGATGGCGAAATAAATCAAATGGATTTGGGTGCCTTATGCTAATGCAAAATTATATTAACCAACCATATATCCTGTGTCGAATGCAAGATGTGAATGATACAAAAAGAGAAAGAGAAAAAATTATGTAAAGTTTAAATTATGAGACAATCTTTATTTCATTTAGCATAGTCACAGCATATAAAAAGTGGGAAACAGTCATATAAAATATAAAGTGACACCGAGGGTTGTCCAGTCTATATATGGCTCTGTGTCAGACGTAGCCAATAATATTGTTGCAGATTAACGGCTGTCTGCAGCGTGATTTCATGAGGGCTGCAAAGTTGTAAAAGTCTGGGTCCATTTCATTGAGGCCTGAGTGAGACTGGTGGAAAAAAGGGACTTTGGACTGAGATACCGCTACTGGACAGGACAGACGTTTTGCAGCATTCGCAGTTCTGTCAACGTGCGCAGAGTCTGTGGATCTCATCCTCACTCTGTCCTCTACACTTTTAGAAAACCCAACCAGTTTCTTCCTCATGTTGACAAAGAAACCCCTCCCCACTCTATTTCCTACATTCGGCTTCAGCTCAGTGGGTTCAGGACAATCTGGCAACTCCATCCAGTTCTGTACGAGGTCTGCAAAGCTGTTGTCGCCCAGAACTAGGGGTTGGCGGTTGCGTCCCCTGGTCAGTAAAGAGTTCGTCCAGTCCTCTTGGTTTGCATCAAACGATGTCCACGTCTCTAGACAGGCGTCAGACGTCGATTTGGGACGGATGCGTCCACTTGGAGCTCTGTTTGTACGGAGGCAGGCTGAAGAGGACACCCGCACGTTCCTCGTCCTCCTGAGAACCACCGCTTCATCCTGCCAGGACGCCTCAGAGTAGCCTGAATCAAATTCCAAGCTTTTGTGACTGCTGGGAGAGCCCAGTCTGAGGCTCAGGCTGGAGTCGTCCTCGTCCTCCTCCAGAGGACTCGCCAGGCAGCAGGCCGAGTCGTATGTGCTGGCCGTGCTGGCGTCAGATATCCTCAGGCGTGTGCGCTGCTCTCGCTGAAACGCTCGCTGCTGACAGGCCCGAGCCACCGCAGAGTGGCACACCAACGCTGGGAGCTGGGTGCTGAGGGGGCGTCTGGCTGCAGGGCAGGTCCTCCGGAGCTGTTTCAGGTCCTGCAGTGACCTCATCATGTACTGCATCTGCTCCCGTAAGCAGTTGCCTGAGTCAGGCAGGCACATCTGAGGAGACAAAAGAGAGAGAGAGGGAGAGTCAGACAAAGTGTCAATAAATCCCACACCATGGCAGATCTGTTGAGAGAGCCATGCTGAAAATAGCACATTACTCAGCCTAATTGAGGAGGTGTCGAAGAAAATGACTCTAATAATAATAAGAGTTGACTAAATTCAGTTCTTTGGCACGTTCAGACTTGCTCAAAGTGGGTTTGAAGCTATTAAAAAGAACTCATTTTCTGTTATTGTAATCACGAAGGTCAGCCGACCTGCTGATCAAAGAACGCACAATAGACAGATTTTCAACACAAAGCAAATCCATCTGTCCATTAATTGACTCAACCACGCCAACAACTTAGGGAACGCCCTGTTCTTATTGTGTCAGGTGTGATTCAACTGAAAACCCAGAGAGAAGTTATAAGAGGGAGAGTTGTACTAATGTCTCCCCTCAGCTATTTCACTGCACACTGAAACAACATCTGCAGTATATCAAGGAATAACTGGGGTCTGCTGGATCCAGACTTAGCTGCAGGGGTCCTGCCTCTTTAAGGTTGCCTGCCTATGAAATTCACCAGTGACACACTAAGGAATATAATACTTGTGTTTCCTCTCTGACTCCTGTACTGATTGGTCAGAATCAGCCAGTGAGCAGCGATGGCTCACTCTCAAACACAAACAGGGCATAAGAGACCATGTGACTGTGTGTGTGAGTCTTTAAGGGTAAACGTGAACAAAGATGAGGTCCCATATTCTTTGTAAACCAAGTCTAGCTATGCTGGTCTCTTAACTGAGCCTAGATTCATGACATAGTATATCTGGGCTACTGAATAGTGTTTCTTTTATATACAAGTATGAGATATATACATTCCAAAAGTCAGAGGAACCACAGGAAACAGGTTAATATGTGGCCATAGAGGTCACATCCAACACAGGGTACTTGACTCAATGCCAGCACTAGCCTCAGAACCTGTAATGACCTCTCTACCCTGAATCTACACAATCCGTTTCAGTATGTGACCCTGCTGCAAGACCTTCTGCCCCCATTTGGTTTTCATCATAACTCCATGTTGCAAGGACTTGAGAAAGTACCCAAAGCTACTGTATGGAACAAAAAAAGCAGGGCATGCAATATCCTATAACTAAATAATCAATTAATATAATAAGCTACTCTTCAAAATCAGTGAGTGTCCGTTAAACATCTCCATATGCTGCCATAACTGTCATTATTTAATCCAACAATGCTGCTGTGTTTAGATCATGAACTCACACTGTGGAGGCATCTGAGCATCACTGACCGTTCAGCCGTCTGCTGCACTGGCAGATGTTTACTCCATATATTGATCATATTATACTAAATATTTGCTAGGGCTAATATTACTCAAGGTAAGCAATGTATAGGCTAGTGCGTAAAGGCAGCTCGGTTATAATGTCAAACAATAAAGTACAAAACTGATTTCGAACAGAAAACGAACTCACCATTTCTTCTCCTCTCATTTGTAAAACTCAGATTCTGCAAAAAAAAGAAAATAACCAGTTTTAGAAAAACATACTCACACACACTTAGGCTAATCATTTCGTAAGAAATCACAACAGCGTGTAAAAAGTAGGCAACACAAGCACACACTCACTTCTAATATGGCACTCTATGTCCAAAGTAAGTAATATATCCCATAAACAGAGTTAAGCGTCCCGGTTCGTTCAGAAGGTGTTACAGTGTGTCTGACTGCAGATGCCTCCTGAACAGAGGTGTATGATCTGAGTGACTCTTCAGCCCTGCTCGCCTCCTTTTACAGCTCCGCGCCCTGCTGCCAGTCACTGTGCATCGTGTCTGAATGAGCCAATCAGAGCGCAGGACGCACACACAGCTCGTTTAGACCCGCTTCCGTGTGCAGACGAACCCAGCTGCAAGAGCTGCAAGAGAGGAAAAATAAGTCCCATAAATTGGATCTTAGATCAATATAGGGAAAACAATTCCTAATGTTATACTTGATATTGTAGTTTCAGGAACTGTCTCCTAGATAAGACTATGATTACTTTTAAACTTCACATGTTTTAGATCCTAAAACTGACATCATTCAATAAGGCTTTGAGTTGGTTTAGGAACCTACTCGTAGAATTTGATTATCTTTAAATTAATGGTTTATGTGTTGATGCTTCTCTGTAACTTTATGTGCCCATGATTTAGTTTGTTGCATTATGATCTGTCTTCTTCACCCCTTAGCATTTTATATAGGGCCTACTGTGAATTTTTGTAGACAATGTAGACAAAAGTATGATCTCCCGTGAAGATATATTGTGTTTACTATTCTAGAATAATTTGAAGTCTATCAAATATTCACATTTGAGACGTTTGAATATGTGGTTTAATTTCTTCTTCAGCCATTCAATATCATCAATTGAGTAGGCTACTTTGAATTAAGTTATGAATGTATTCATGTGAAAGAAAAAGGAGTGATAGGACATAATTGCCTGCATTTAATGTTGAATAACGCACTTACGGCATGTAAGTGTGTTATTCAACATTAAATGCAGGCAATTATGTCCTATCACTCCTTTTTCTTTCACATGATTGTTTTAAAGTTGCATAGCAAAAACAATGTAAACAACCAAACCCTTTTCTTGGGCTGCTTCTCATCTGGTAGAATAAAAGAAGCTTGTCCTCCTGATGTTAATGTTAATCACGGGATCAGAGTGTTTAAATACCTCCATGTTAATGTGATAATCCTGCACTCATTGGGCATTGAGCCTGTAACCCTGACAGTCGTTGGGCCCTCCACATTCAATTCACACTATTCACTAAATGGATGTTTATGCAAAACTGAGAGGAATGCATCTGTTCATTACTGTTGTGGGTAAATCCAGATCTGATGGCCTGCTGTTCGGGTGCAGATTTGTCTCCACAGCAAGGACAACATTAGCATACAGGTACTTGCAGCATGTTCAGACCTGGTTAACCGACTAGACCCTAACACATCCTGCTCGGGTGTTATTTGAATATTTTAGGGAGATTTTAAGCACTTTAATACTGAAAACTGTCTATTTTTCAGACTTTTCTTCAGTTAATTCTGTCAAATGCTCATATTCTAACACACATTTTCACATTAAGCTTCAATATACAGGACAAGCTACAGTACACACTTACATTGAAAATATTATTTTCACAGAGTGCATGTTTTTGTTGACGCCAGGCTTTCACTTTTAAACGAGATAACGTTTCTAAGAAAAAGCGTACCACCCTAAAAGCCCCCAGCCCTTACACTATCCATTAAGTAATTACACATGCCTGGTAATGGAACTGTGATTATTTCAATTTTCTATACAGACTGACCTTTATTCTGAGTCTCTCTGCTTTTAGGAATCCCTAATGGCTATAATCATTAAATGAGTTGGTACTTGAACACATGAATGGTTTACTTCCCTTTATGAAACTAGATTTTAACATCATGCTGGTGTTTTTTTTATTTTTTCAGAACATTCATATGGCAGTGGTGATGTCCATTAAGTATAAACCCCTAAACAATCAGTATTTTGTTCAAGGCGGGTCACACATCAGAAATAAGTATTTTAGCCCCCCCCCCCTTTTTTTCTGGTTGTCGACATGTCATTTCTGGCTACAGATGAAAATAATTAATTTGACCAGATATTATTGATGCCATGGCTCATAGCTTAAATGCAAGACTAATAAAACCAATCAATTCAAAGCAACATGTTTTGACACAAATGTTTGATTCAAAATTGGCTTCAAAAACAAATATGCTTGCTTTAAAAATATTGAATTTTACTTTGAAATATACCCAAAAAAAAATGAATTCAAGATAACATTTTTACTGTTGTTTGTGCAAAACATGTAAACTTTACTCTGGTTAGTAGACAGATGTGTTGTGTCTCTGAGAGGCTGGGTGAATGTAGAGTCTTTGAGATGTAGAACTGCAGTGCCCTCTAGGGAAAAACTGCAGAAGGTTTATACATAAAAAAAAGTAATGTGCCGTTTTATAATAATAATAATATTTGTATTTTGTAAGTGCTTTTACAGGTGCTCAGAGTCGCTTTACAGAGGTAGTAAAAAAGGACATCTTTATCTTTTCCACACTTTCACACTCAGTAAGGATGATAGTAGTTGTAATTGTTGTATTGGTTATTTGTTAAATATATTTAGGCTATATCATATTGCTTTTATGTATGTCCTTGATTATTAGTTAGCAGCACTGTTCATTTTCATTAGCGTATTCCTGTAAACTATGTAATCATTTTAAATTGAATTTAAAGCAGGATGTTGTCTGTGTAACACTGAACTAATCAGTGAATCACAGATTTGGTTGAGAAATCAATGGTTATACTGTAAGACCTTCTGAGTACCTTACCATAATCTCATCTACATGCATATAAACACATTCAAGATATATGTTATGTGCTATAACACATACACTCATCAGTCTTCCTCTGAGTCATTACTGGAGAGTGTTCCCCCAGAAGCACATTCACAGGTCCACAGACTTGTCTCAACCTTTAAAATAATGTGTTGTCCTTTACAGCAAGTTTCTTAACCACAGCGGCACCACATTAAAACTGTGCCAGTACCTGCACTTTTTTTTCTATAAGTGAATTTTTATCAACAGATTTTCGTTTTTTTATTTAGATTTAGACCATGTCTAACATATAATGCTGCCAATTTCACCATTTGCTGTTGCTTGATCTTCATCTGTCTGAAAAATGAGTATTACTATTGTGGAGGGGGGCATCTGGAGAGGATTGGCAGGATGAGTAGAGGGTCATTAAGCTAATATATATGAGCGTCACTAATTAGCCATGTTATCCATGTAATATGCATCACACCCTGAACAGCTTCCTAATCATTTTATATTAAGTTAAATCCAGACATATAAAATAGGTTGAAGCTATCGTAAATGTGTCAAACGAGGCCTTTTAAAAACTTGAATAAGGATTTGACAATGACATTTTTTTTTCCATAAAACACTGATCATTGTCTGTCCTCGTATTTCTTCTCTTTAGATGGTCTATGGAAGAATGTGAGCGATAGGCATTAGCAGTATTTATTTTTCTAAATAAATAAAATCTCCCTCCTTTGATTTATTTGTTCTCATTGCACTAATACTGTTTAACTTTATTCATGACATTTTGAATGTATTCATAAAATAACTAAATCATCTTACTCCCCCTTTGTCACCATATGCCTGGCCCCTATTTTCTTTTTGATTTTCTGTCTTTCATTTATATTACAGGGGTTTCTGAAACCACTGTGGTGGATGTAGAAACCACTATTAGCCACGTATCTCTCAAACTCAACAGCAATATTTTATAAAACAAACTTCTCCTTAATATTCACCTCTTCATCTGGTAAATAAGTAACTACATCTCCTAACAGTGGAGTATTATGTCCTTGTTGTGTTGATTTTTCCGTTTGCCACCAATAGGGAAATCATACTTAATCGAGAACATTTTGTGAAGGCAAAACTGAGACACTGGTGTTTGTAGGAATTGATATCCTTACATTAATCGTCCACTAGATGGGGCCATCGGCCAGTTTGATTTCAGCAGGAAGTTGTGGTTCGGGTTGACATTTTCAAAAAGGCCCGGGGCTTTTAATGTGTGATTGTTTTTGTATTGCTTGATTTTAATTTGACTTTAACTATATTTATTTGTTTTTCTTTTTTTTTCACTATCTCTGTAAAGCAACTTTGTGCACCTGTAAAAGCACTAACAAAATGTATCTATTATTATTATTATTATTATTATTATTATTATATGTAAAAGGGCTTGAAGCGAGATTCTGTAACTTTTGATAGAAGAAATTAAACCTCCTCTTACAAAAGAAAACACCATAGCTAAAGGTCATACTCAAGTCTTGTCAATGTAGCCTCACTTGGTCTGGCATCATCAGAATACATTGTTTAATGTTCGCAAACTTTAGATATAAAACTAGACTTAATACCAACATAACTTTACTACAGAGACATTCAGTTATAGTGCTCTATAACTGTGTTGCTATTCCACTACATTTAAGCATTTACTATCATTCCTTATTTGTCACTTATAGCCACCATGTCTTCTTTTCAGCTACAAAGTCTCACTTTTGTGGAAAGTAAATATTCTAAACCCCAATACTTCAGTTTTATTTATCTTTGCTTGTTTTGAACCCTTTTGTGTAAAGAAATGACAAACAACTGCGAAGTTACCCACAAAATATGTTGCAATATAACAGAAGTAACAATAGGGAGAAAAAAAAACGTGCACAGGTCAGGTGATCTCTACTTTTATTTAAATTAAATCATATAGGACTTTAAAAGCATTTTAATATTTACCAAAAAAACACTAACCTTTTGCTGAATTAGATTTTCGTCTCTCATTAATAATCACTATATATTCATAGGTGCTAGGCAGAAAACACAAGAAAAGTATAGGCGCACAGTAGGTCAAACAGTATTGAAAGCATATCTAGGAATTGGTTGTAAACAGAAGTCAAGGCACACACATACCACGACAAACATGGAAATGGTACTATAAAAAGTGAGAGAATGTTAGTTACACACATACTTTAAATATCAGTTAGAATTTTGTCATAATTTCCCCCAGCATGTGAAGCATTTTTTTTTTTTCCTTTTCAGCATTTTAACATTTTTTATTTTGTTTTTCTTAGGAATGTTAGATAATTTGTGCAGATTACATATTTGCCATGTTGAGTCATGCAGAACAATATACGGTTTGGCTATGAATGATGAACTTATGTAAACATTATAAAAAAAAAAGAAGCACTTTCCTTTATCAGTCATATTTTATGTCCATGCCTGTGCTTCATCTTTTAAAAAATAAGCTTCCTGTGATTAAAAGTTGAATAATTTGCACATCAGAATTTCTAAAAGTAAAATAAATGCATTTATATAAAAAAGTTTTCCTTTACCTCCATTAGTAATTGAAAATAAAGAAGAAAAAAAAAATAGAACAAAAATACAATTATAAATGTTGATTTTGTGGTCATAGCCCAAAGAGTTAACAATACAAGCGACTGGATCAGCATTTGTTGAAATTCTGCGAGTCTCGTCGGGTTTTTAGTCTCTTAGGTGTCTTTATAAAAAGCAGATCAAAGCAGAAATCGTGGTTGGCCAGTGCAGTCATTCATGATGTGTGTTTACTCCCCCTTTCTTCATGGTCATTGGAACTCTTCAAGTAATCTGAAAAACAAAAACAAACACACCTATCAGTCATTATTTCTGACAGGCTTCAGACGTTGACCTGCTGCCAGGTTTCTCTCTCTGAACTCACCTTGACTCTCTCTCAGATTTGTTTTTTAGAAGAGGCCGCAGTCCTTCAGGTTGTTCTTGATGATGACGTCAGTGACAGCGTCGAACACAAACTGCACGTTCTTGGTGTCGGTAGCGCATGTAAAGTGGGTGTAGATTTCCTTGGTGTCCTTCTTCTTGTTCAGGTCTTCAAATTTGGTCTGGATGTAAGCCTGGGCCTCCTCGTACTTGTTAGGGCCTGAGGAGACAGAGTGAGAGAGGAGAGGCTGAGTCGCTGAGGAGAACACACTCTCTGAAGGGTCTTTTTCCGTTCTCTTGTTCAATTCATCTGGAATGATTTTGCCTCTCTTTGGTATTATCATTAAATTAGAGTCACATCATCGGTTTGTATCTCTGACCACCCGGCAATGTTTGAAAGTCCAACGTTTGTTTAAACACTCTTTCCTAGTCAGCAGATATTTTCAGTATCCAGAAAGACCCTTCTAACCATCTGCAAAAAATATATAATTGGCTCAGATCTTTTCCAAATCCAAACAAAGATTGGACGTCTAAATAACAAATGGTTTTGCTGATTTTAAACAATATGAAACAAAATGTTAACAATTGACCTCCATTAGTCTTTGTTTGGATATTTTCCGAAAAATATAAAGCATTGATATTTTTTTCTGTCGTATGAAAAGGGGAAAGATATTTTCTGGTCATCTGGACTGGTAAATATAGTCGCAAATAAAGAAATAGGTATAATGTCTTTATCATATTAGATTATGTTTTCATCCATATGGTTAGAAGAGTCTTTAAGGATTTTTAACTTCAATGTGATAGTGACACATAAGAGGCAAAAAGTGAGTCTAGATTTAGCCTGGTTTAATGGTTCTATACAGAGGCAGACTCTAACCCTAAGTACAAGAGTAATTTTTACACCCTATTTACTAAATATTTTACTTGTTAAAATCTATCATTTGGTCCTGTCCTGTGTTTGTGTTGAGGCGGTCCCACCGTACCAGAGTATTCGGGGAAGCAGATGGTCAGGGGGCTGTGGGCGATCTTCTCCTCGAACAGGTCCTTCTTGTTGAGGAACAGGATGATGGAGGTCTCTGTGAACCACTTGTTGTTGCAGATAGAGTCAAACAGCTTCATGCTCTCATGCATCCGGTTCTGGATGGGACGGGTACAAGTGGAGATAAAGAGATTGTTATCATTATTAAAAAAACGTTCCCTGACACCTCTCCTCTCCATTTTCCTCGGAATCATCTCCTTGTGCAAAGCTTTTAAACATTTTTGAGGATAAGCCTAACTCACCATCTCCTCGTCCTCAGCCAGGACCAGGTCGTAGGCACTCATGGCGACACAGAAGATGATGGCTGTGACTCCCTCAAAGCAGTGGATCCACTTCTTCCTTTCTGAACGCTGGCCTCCAACATCAAACATCCTACACACACACACACACAC
>NW_011364849.1:0-15114 GCF_000735185.1 Notothenia coriiceps
TGGGTGCTAGCCGGCTAGGCCTTTTTTTATATTATTATTCTAAAGCTGTGACTGTTTGTTTTTATATTCAGCACTGTGGTGAGGTATTTTGTAGTAACTTAATTGCATTCCTCCCTGTAACAAACAGGTTGGTGTTGTTGTACAGTAGTTGGGTGTCCACTGTGGACAGGTGCTACTGCAAAGTTTACATTTTGTCATTATAAAGCTGCAAAAATTCTATTTTTTATGTTCAGCACTCAGGCAGCAGCAATATCTTTATTTTAGTTACTGTATGTTTTGTTACCAGAGAGACTTGAGTTTAAGTCAAGCACTTTGTTTAAAGCCACAGTAGTTGGCTGTCAAATTCATTTTAGTTACTCTATGTTTTTGCTACAAGAAACTGAGACTTGGATTTAAGTCAAGCACTTTGATGTTGATGGTGTTTGTTTAAAGCCACAATAGTTGGCTCCAGGTGCCACATTTTGAATGTAGTAATGTTTGTTCAGTATTCAGCAACTACAGACTAAAGACAAAGTTATGTTTTTGTTACAAGAGAGACAAAATGTTGTCTGTTTAAATTCATTGTAATCAAGTGACGTTTAAGAGTAAGAGTGCAATAAATATTTTTCATTGAAACGATGAGAATCGTGATCTCAATTCTTATGGAGGAAAATCGTGGTTCACATTTGAGCAAGAATCGTGCAGCACTACCGTAGACGGACCACTTTTGGACAAAATGTACTATCAATTCAAGGCAGCTCATTGTGGAATAGCCTCCCAACTGAGATACGGGATTGTCCCACTCTCAATAGTTTTAAAGGACAACTTAAAGAATGATTGAGAAACAAACAGACGTGTAATCAGCGCTAAATGCACTTTAACACAGGGGTATCTCCTCTTGCACTTTATGTAGCTCTTGTATCTTCTCCTGCACTTTATATTATCATAGCTGCTACATTGTACTGCCATGTGGTTAATGCTTGTATATGCTGCTCATGCTCTTTCTGCATATCATGTATTTATTTTTTCTATGTATATAAAATGTGATGTTCTTATATGTTGTATGTGACGGGACTACGGATGGAAATTAGCTCAAAGCTAAAAATCCGGCTCATTTACACTTGTAAGCATTATTTTTCTTTTAAAGTGTTCATCAATGTGCACTGTCCCAATTCAAATAAACGATGAAATGAAAAATATTAATGACACAAATGAATTGTATTGCTGAATAACGAATGGTGCTTACACAATGCTTAAATGAGAATGTTGTGTTGTGTGAATCTGAACAAAGTGGAATGAATTATTAAGTTGTTTGCGTAGGACAACCCATCAGAGACCGTGTTTGTTTCCATGAAAATAATCTCACCCAGGAATTAGGTTAGAAATCTAACGAGTGAAACAAGAGGTCCCTGCAGAGAAAGGTGCAGCATGTAACTACAAGCCGTGCACCGGGAGGGAATACAGCTGCAACAACAGACCCTCTACCCAAGTGGTATTAAAGATGCAAGATGAGACTTGGTCCAAACCGGGTAAATATATTGTCTCACATCGTAGTTTATGATCTATTAAGTAAATGCCTTGTTTCAGGACAAACTGAATATCCTCTGGTTTCTTTTCCAATCCTCTTGGTGCTGTCCATGGTGCTGAAAGAGGAGACGGCACTAACAAACATATCTTCTTTAAAATAAGAAATGTAAACAAAGCAGTTGAAGCTAAGAAACTTGCTAGCAGCCCCTGCAAGCCAATCAATTCAACTTTAAGCACACCACAACTATGCCTTCATATGTTCAGTCAATATTAGATCAGTGGCTTAGAGAGGTCATCTTATATTCATCACAGACTTGGTGTACTATTTTACAAAATCTTGCTATGCTTACAGCAAATAGCTTTCTTTTTATTAAATATAAATAAGACAAAATCTGCCCATCTGTTTATTTTTGTAATCAACAAGACAACGTCGCAACACAACAGCTGTAAAAAAGGAATGAAGGCGGCATGCATCAAATACAAAATCTGGACCGTGGATAAATTAAAAAAACCAAGCAACGCTATGTCATTACAGAGCATTTTTATCACACCGTCTGTTCATCCATCTTCTTAGTTGGAAGAACAAAATATCAGGGATATGGTGCTTTAAAATGCGTTGACGTATAACTACTGTTTATTGTGTAGTGAGGGGTTAAAAACAGACAGAAATCATGTTCGCAGACAGATGTTGACTTCATGAACGCTGTTTTTCCTTCATTATTTTAAATGAAAACACGATCTTGCAAACAGAATCTCATTGAAATGTTTCAGTCCCGTGTGCTACATTATGCCTTGGTGTTCCAGTTTCAGTGTCAAACAGTTAACACTAAGGACGATGTTGAGCTAATCACGTTATCTCTTCAACTGTTGGACTTTGCACACACCCTATGAGGAAAAACATGTTACTCCAAACCGGATGTACTGCAATTGCTTCTAAATTGTGAAAGTGAAGACAAAGAGGTATCTGATTGTTTTGGTCGATGGTACTTTGTTGTGAAGTGCTTGCAAACAAAGTTGGAAGCCATTAGGATTAGCATGCCGAGCTAATGAGTTCATTGGCTAAGGTGTAAGCTGAAGAAGAAGAAGGACAACTTTAGATGCATCTTCTCAAGCTTACAGAGCGGTGTCATGCGGGGCCGCCTGCAGAGCTCCGGTTTGTTGACGTTCCTGAAGGGGAAAGGCTAGTATCGACGCTGAGCTGAAGTCAGAGCTGAAAATATGTTTTAATAAACCTTATTTCTTACACAACAGATGGCACAGGGTTCAAGAAAGAAGACAAATTTGAGTAAGGATTATTTTTGGAGCATTATCATTTCAGGGTTTTTGATGCTACACCAATATCAAAACTAAAGAGTAATGTTATTTGTTATTGTTGCCAATCTCCCATACATGTACTGCATGGGAATGATCTGCGATTATCCAAATATTAACTTATAATTTGCTACTGATATATCTGTCTGGGTCACTTGTGTAGGAGGCATCCTTGAAAATCGGAGACAAAAAGACTTGATTGTTATTCATTCTGTGATAAGGCTTCTACCAATGTAACCATCTGTTGTCAGATTTTTCTCTCAAAAAGGAAAATGTGTCACTAAAGAGGGAACCGCCTCAAATGATGTTCTCAACCTAAATGTAGGTTTGAGTCTCCTTACTTCCGACAGCAGTCTTTAAGTGATTAGACACTCAAAAGACTTCGATGATTTTTGGTTTCTCATTTATTAGAATGAAAATGACTTGAAGCAGAATGTGCAGCCTTCAGCTTGACTGTGATAGAGGCAATGACTTGCAGGAACTTTGACAGTTAACACACCATGTGGCAAAGATGGAAAATAACACTGCATTCATCCATTCATTCCCATGCACAGTGTGTACAACTATACAAACAGTGCCAAGGTCCGCCTCCTCTCATCCCTGTCCCATAATGCTTCAATAATGAAAGACCATTCCTCATTCCTCTCCTGCTTGCTGTGTTATTAATACTCAGACACACAAGCTTCAGAGTATCGATAACTGCAGTGAGCACTAAGAAGGAGTGGGCTGTAACTGGGCTTCCGGATACTGGTTATTTTGTTAAAACAAGTTAAGAAAAAACATTTGACAAGCACTGATCTTTCAATAGTTTCCTTCCAAATATGAGATGATTAATATAAGCCAACATAAGCTGATGAATCTCATCATGTTATTGCTAATTGCTGGGACCCTGAGTCGTAGCTGATCCTGTTGCTGTGGTCCTGAGTCGTGATCTGAGTCCTGGATTTCGAGTCGTGGCTGAACCCTGTCTCTGCGGTCCTGCCTGACTCATATCATACTACTTCCCTGATGGCTCCCACAGGATTGTTGACATCCTCTGGGATTCATCTTCTTATTATAGACACATGCATTTCCAAACATTTGGTCTACCTATGCTGTAAATGTATTATCTTTTCAATTTACACACGGCATCTATTGCACGTCTGTCCGTCCTGGGAGAGGGATCCCTCCTCTGTTGCTCTCCCTGAGGTTTCTCCCATGTTCCCCTTTAAAATGTGGGGTTTTCTCCAGAAGTGTTTCCTTGTACGATGTGAGGGTCTAAGGACAGAGGGTGTCGTATTGTCATACTCATATTCTGTACACACTGTGAAGTCCACTGAGACAAATGTAACATTGGTGATATTGGGCTATATAAATAAACATTGATTGATTGATTGACAAAAGTGGGAAAAGTTTTTTAAAACACCCAAAAATGTCTCTGAGAACATTGACTTAAAGGACAAACAGCATTTTTACAAAGGGTCATGTTCATTCATTATAGACTGTTTTTATCTTTTACATCACAAGACCAAAGTGTACTTCTTTTTTGTATATGTATATTTTGACTAACAATACAAATACTAAAATCTCAAGAGTTTTACTAGACATATTTATGGTTCTTGATAAATATGACTTCCACAATCTATGAACAAAAAACTGACACGGGCACCTTTGGTCCCAGGACAAGGACTAGATCTAAATATAGGCCGGTTGCCAAAATCACTATTTTTAGTAACAAGAGAGCAGAAAAAGAGATTGAAAGACTGCATTGTGGATGTTAAGGGACAATCTCTTCATAAGACAAAAATGATAAATAAGCATATACGCATCAAATAAAACTGCCCTCTCACATGAAATGCCCACGGACTGCAGATGATACTGCGTTATGATCAAGCATTCAAGTTTTTCCCTCAGTGCGGAACATGGACAGTTGGACAGAGACAGTTCAATGCCCTTCGAAAAGAAGGATACTTGAAGGACTTCTGCAACACTCTGAACACCTGGAGCGGTCACGCCTGCACACACTCAGTGAAAACTTGCTCTTACCTGGAAGACGCACGGATGCCCATGGAACGTGGTGGAGGGGGAAGGACAGACGAGTGGAGGATTTAACAAAAAAAACCTTCTCACTCCATCGGACAAGAGAGAAAAAAAGACGAAAAAGAGGAAGAGGGATGGAGTGAAAAGTGGATCGGAGGAGGAGAGCGCGATCAGAGCTGATAAGTGAAACGCAGAGATTATAGAGGAGGTGGGTGGCGAAACAGAATGAGAAGAGGGGGGAGAGTAGAGGTGGGAAGACAAATGCAGAGAAGAGAGAGGAGAGGAGAAATGTGGAGGCTCTGCTGCAGGCGGAACCATGAGGCAGAGTCCGGGAGCACGCTCGCCGACTCTCTTGCTCACTTTCTCTCCCTCTCTTCCTCTTTTCCTCTGTCTGACCGAGAACTATCCTTGGCTGTCGTCAGCCGCTGGCCCCGCCCCCTCCACTGACAGCTGCGAGATGATTGGGTGATGCAGCCCAGCACTGCATTGCAGGTGAGGGACGACATCAGCACTCACCCCTCCTCCGTCTGACCAAAACAACCCCTCTCTGTCTCTGTCTGCTGTCAATCACCACCACCCCCCCCACACAGTGTTTCACTCATCATTTCTTTTTTTGCACAGAGACAGCAATGCAACTCAGACTGTTTGTCGTAGACGCATTCTGCTCCAACTAGCCTTCACCACCAGAGGCATGCGCCCAAATGTTTGACCTCCATCTCTAATGAAACAGACTTCATTAATATGGTGATTTATATATATATATAAAAATAATGATCGTTGGCCCTTAAGAGTTAATGAGTTAGTTAAATAAAAACAACGCCGTTCTCAACACCAGGTACTGCATTGTGTGGCTCAAGTACAAATTGGAGTCATTCCGATTAGTCAGTCACGTTTTTCATCTGTAACACATAATTAAATTCATATTTAGTCCGACTGTCATGCCAGCAATGAAGCATGATGGGGATGTGTGCTGATCTGTCAGCATTCAAACTATATATTTTAGTCCATGGAAAGATGTACAATTTTCAAGGGTATTAAAAAAAAAAAGCAATACATTTTTCTTAATTAACATTTCTAATGGCAATGGATTGAGTTTTATTAGAGAAAAGATCAAAAGTAATTTGTGAGCTCTAACGTGCAGGCACCCATTATGAGTGTTCTGATCAACATCCACAGCTTCTGCAGATAAGTAACACCTGTGCCCCGAATGACCCGGTGCACAGGTGCAGACATGCTCTAGTGCACTGGGAACTATGGGATTTTGTCCTTAGTCCAAATGTATGCAAAGCCAAAGATTGTCAAAGCTACATTAATTTTTTGATATCCCAATTCACTATAAATAGGCGTACAAAGAACACATGTTTGTAAAAGTTGTGTCACCCGAAAAAGACTTGGTTTACTGATGCCAAGTACAAAAGAGCTTCATGCACCAGTAAAACAGCAAAAGATAGTGCTGGCTGACATCGAATGTAAACAATTTAAACATCCCATTGCCAATTAGTATTTCCTTAATAAACGGATCACACATTGATTAAGTCCGTCTCCACAACACTCTTTTTTTCATGTTGTGCATGATGTGTGCATTGAAGGTTGACATTATTGATAACCCTACTGGCTACACTGGTGCTCCTCACACCACAGAACGCTGGATGGAGTTATACAATCTACGACACATATGAAAACATGAAATAAATGAGATATCAACTGCACTCTGTCAAAGACAAATTCCAATGCCACAGTTCCTGCTCTGCTTTTACAAAAGTGGTCTTTTTCCCTTCCTTTTCAGAGCTGATGCTGAAACAGACTTGCACACAAAGAGCCTAAATGGTTTGCTAAACTGCAGCCTGGGCCCCATTTCTGTATGGGTAAGATTGTGCCAGTGTAGGGCTTTAATTTAACACAAAGTGACAACCACTGGACATCTTCATCACTCCTGTGCACACATCAGACATGACAGTGTGTCAGGGTCTCCTGGTTTCTCCTGGCTCTATTGTTTCCACCAATCCAGCCCTAGCAGATCTCTAGAGCAAACAAAACAAGGGCATAGAGGAGAAAGGAGCTCTTGGGGATGGAGTGTGGCCAAAAAGTGTACGTCTTCGTCCTCGCCTAACCTCCCTCCGGAAGAAATCAATGACGAGTGCCTGGGCAGCAGAATGAAACAGCAGCACTAGGTAACTGTACTGAGGGCGCAATGCACACACTGTGTAAATGAGTGTGCTGCAGCACCTGCATTCAGCACTCCAACACCTGCTGACAGTTTACATGTGTTGGGCAAGAGACAATGTTGTTTTACAAAGAGAAAAGGAGGACACTGCAGCTTGTTATACGACAGCAGCAGGTAAACCACAGCAGTCTTCCTAAGTGTGCAAAAAACTTATCTCTTCACAAAAGTCTGGAAACCCAACATCTGCATATTACATTACATGTCACTTGTTAGACGCTTTTATCCAAAGCTACTTACATACTCAATACTGTGGGCCATCCCCACAGGAGCACTTTGGGGGGGAAGTGTCTTGACATATGAACAAACAAACCTATATTTAAATATTGTTCCCACTGACAGGATGGTGAAAAAAGCGAAGTGGTTAACCTGCAGGGTGGATATGGGAGGACAGAGAGAATAGAGGGAACAGAGCTGTAGTAGGCTGAAGATGAGTTATGTAATAAACTGCAGCTATGGAGGCTGATATAAAAAGGAAAATATAATAGAGTTTACTCTGCAATGCTGGATACTCCTGTTTATTTCCTGAGTGCACATGCAGTCCTACAATTATATCTGAGGCACTGAAAGTTAAAGCCACTTCATGTCAAAAGTGATGCAAAAATATAGATATATTGTAATGCAGAAATAATGTGAAATAAACATTGAGTGGGATCTTTAAAAAAAGCTGGCAGCACACATCCACCAGGGTCATCGTCAGTCCTGTGCTCTTGCACACACTTAGCAAAACACATGAGCAGGTAGTCAGGTACCTCATAGAGCTGCAACAGTCAGCATCTGCTCCTTAATGAAAAATGGACCACTCCATCGATAAGTCAGCCAAACTGTGTACACTGGCATCTGGCGCACACATCCAAAACACTACTGCTGACATCACCACAGATTCAATCAGCATTACAGACACAAGCAAAGTCCGAAGCCTAGCTCTCTCTCCCCTTCAATCACGCTCTCTATCTCTCAAAACAAAATACAACCATGAGGGGTATTGCACTACTCACTTGCATGTGAGACCGCTGGCTAGCTTCACCACAGCTGTATTGATGGAGAATATCCAATCCAGGAGCCACATGACACAGAGGACACTTGGCTAAAGCTATTTTACGCTACTAAACTAAACTTGGCAAAGGCGAATGGCACACTGCTCTTCCCTACCCGGGCTCTACCGCTGAACAGTGGCTGCTGCATCCTCTCAGCAGCACAGTGGCCACAGCAGAGCGGCTGACACAAGAGAGCGGGAGGGAAAGAGCATAATGGGTGCAAAGGAGTGGGAGGAGTTGATTTGTGCTTGGATGCTCGTCCCTTGCTTGATGGTTATTGACAGAAATGATGCATTTTCAACGGGGATCTCTTGCACAGCATCACAGCTATGAGGAGAAAAGGGCAGAGATACTGCTTAAAGGGAAAGAGGCAGGCGCATGCTTGTGTCCAAAAACAATGGGAACTCAGGAAGTAAGTAATTGATGATTTGTCCCAGTTATCAGCACCATCAGTGAGTGTGACACAGCTCACAGAGAAAAGTAAGGACCCTTAGCTAACCCCTGTTTGCATCAAAATCTCTATTTTCCGACACATAACTCAATTAAGTCTGTTGGGCGGCCCTGTAAAATGTTGATGAGTCGAAATCATATCTTGATGGTCCCTAAGTCGTTGTTTCTTTGCATTAAGAGGCTGGAACTTTGTGCTCAAGTAAACCATTTATTCATAACAAAATTGATTGTAGCCTATAGTTATGAATGGTATGAATGGCATAAAGCACAAAACATTGTACATCTGACAAGGGCCATTTTTCAAGACAGGTCAGGTGGGTTGCCAACGTTGCCCCAGACCCCTTGCCACCCAGTCACAGCTCTGGGAAGCGGTGATGTCCGGGGGAGGGGTTATGTGAAGCTTTCAGTTAATTATGAAATTGTGGCTGGCTCACCTAAACTGTGTAGGGCCTGTTTGACTATGTTTTGTGGATATGGATTACTGCAACAGCATACTTTTTGGATCACCTGCATTCGTACTAAAAAAACGTCAATATGTCCAAAACTCAGCTGCCCACTTGCTCACCTCCACCCAACGCTCAGACCACTGGCTCCCCATCAAACACCTGCATTGACTTTAAAATATTACTTTTCACTTTCAAAGCCCTCAACAACCTTGCCCCCCCCCTACCTCTGTGTCCTCATCCAACGACACACCCCCACCCGTCGCCTGAGGTCTGCTGAAGCTAACCTACTGCAGCCCATTAGGACAAAGCTCTGGACCTGGGGTGACAGGGCCTTCACAGAAGCCTCCCCCACGCTCTGGAACTCCCTCCCCAGCCACGTCAGACCCGCCAACACTCTCACATCATTCAAACAATCCCTCAAAACTCACCTTTTCACTCTTGCCTTCAACTCCTACTCAACTAACCCCTTGCCCTTATTCCACCTAGCTTAGCACTTTTTACTTTTGTTGTTATTTTGTTTTACTTGCTTGTAAGAGCTTTGAGCACCAGGAAAAGCGCTTTATAAATGTAATGTATTATTATTATTATTATTATTATTAATGTGGCTCAAATCATCATTGAGACTTACAGCGATTGATTTTCTGTTTGCAAGATATATATATTTTTTTTTTAAAAAGGGGGAGATAGCTATTTAACAAAAAATGGGTAGAACACACTACAGAACATTGGCTAGAAATAAGAAATGTATATACTAGGAAAAAGAACTGCTCAACTTAGACGGAGATAAAACGTGTTTGTTACCAAATAGAAGAAATTGATGTTCTATGACATTGTGGATAATGCCTTTGGAATAACTGCTATATGAATGTAAATAGTCGTGATTTGTATACAACATTTTTGATTAATTTAGAAATGTATAATAATGTATTTTTTCTTAATTTTTTTGTTCATTTGTTTTTTATAACTTTCTAATTGTAAATATAGCTTCAAGTAACATAAACAATACTTACACAAACAAAACTCAATAGATGTAAAAAAAAACGACTGATAACAATTTCTCAGTGAGCAGGTGCACCTGCCACAGATACATACAAACTCATCAATAGCTGCCCATTTCTTAATGCTTCTTTGTTAAAAAAAGTGTTAACAGCAGTAACACATTGTTCAATAACTGACATTGAATGCTCCAATTAAAAAATCAAAAACAATGTAAAGTACTTAACCAATGGAGGTTTATTTTAGTTACTTATTGAAAGTTGCCAAGTTTAAAGCAAAAAGAGCTAACTTTATTTATATAGTACTTTTCATACACAAAGGTAAGTCAAAGTGCTTCACAAAAAATAAAGACAAAACTATGTCCCCCTTCTCAGGGAACCAAAGTAACACATAGCTTTGTGATTAATAAGGAACACTTAGAAACAAACTAAATAAAACAGGAATAAAATAATAATAAAAGAAAAAATACTCCTTAGTAATTCCGGACCAAAGAGTAACATGTGATATGAATACAAACAGGGTTTTCTACTCACTTTTTGCCAGGCTTCCTCGGCTTTGTCCTCTTCTTCCTCGCTTGCATTGCAAGTACTAAAAAGTACAGAGAAATCTGTTAGGTTTTAAACATAGACCCATAACGTTACCTTGCCGTTTTTCTTATTTATTCTGGCTATTTTTAAGAGAGATTACCCGTCGGGCTGCAGGTGTGTGAAAACAAGTCGCAGTTACGGGTTGCATTAGCACCTCAGAGTAGCTAGCAGGCTACTTAGCTGAAGTGAACGCCTCTCAACAAGCTAACGTTTAACGGCCTTGGCGGTGTGTTGCCAGGCATTTTTAGTTAGCAGCTAACAGTCAAATTAGTGCCTTTTCGCTGCGAATATCACACAGGCCTTGTCAATTATTACGAAGAGCCCTGGTAAACGTATGAATAGTGTTAGGGGTGATGCGGCTTATTTTTACTATGACTTGATAACTGTTTTGGCGTACATAACAGAAGCTAACGTTAGAGTGATAGCTTACGGTAGAGCTAGCATACTGGTAACATACACAGAGCAGAACGCATGGTACACTTTCACTCTTCATTTAAACTGTTACGCAGCTTCTTACAGTTGTACAAATCATTATGATTATTAATTTCCCATAAAAATGTAATGAAGTCATGTGTGTGTGTGTGTGTGTTTTAAATAATATGTGTAAATAGCATTTTGAAGTAAGTTACATCAACGTTACCTTTTCTTTCCATGCTGCTAACCAGTCAGGATACGCTGCGTTCACGAACTGTTGGAAATGCCGAAACTAAAGTGCGCGTAAACGAACGACCTAACAGAGATGAGCTGTAGGGGGCGGAGTGTAAAGAAACAGACTGTCAATATCTGTTTAAGGGTGTATGTTATCATTCGGTGATACATTTAAACATTTACCAAATCAATATAGAAAGTTTTCTCATATATTTAATTTTTTATTGCCAGCACAGTAAAGACGTGATGCATTTTAAATGAGTTGTTTTTTGTACTTTAAACACTCAAAATAGATTTAATCTTAAATGCAATCAGGTTTAGGGATTCAATGTGATGGCCAGTACAGGGACATTTTTTTATTTTATTTGCAATGCAAAATGTAGTACTTAAATGTGACCCATAGCTAGTAAGGTAAGTCAATGAACTGACTCAATGTTAGTTACGCAGAAGCAGAACAAATAAAGTTGGCAAACAACAGCCACAATAGGCTCTTACCAGAGTAAGGCCAGATACGAAAAATGTGTTATTTCTTCCAAAAATCACATAGTCGTGCATTGTTACACACATTTGTCCAAATCACAAATGAATATCTCATTTTCTCATCTCAACTAACCAGGAATATTTTAATTATTTTATTCATAAATATTTTTTAATTGTTGTTATTATTATTAATGTCTTCTTTCCCTGGGCTTCTAACATAAAATCTCAACCACTTTACAGGGGGGTCCTCCTGAAAAGCATCGAATCAGCCATTAGTTTGTAAGGAGCGTCCTTTACATACAGTCAATGAGAACACTACATTGTGAAGGAGTCTCAATATAATGTCTCAGAACTACTCAGAACTTGAGTTATGTAAATCTTAGAGTTTGGACAGAATCTCTACTACTAATCAGTTTCCTTAATCATTTATTTACCCTTTCACTAGCTGTAAATCATAAAAACATTCAGTTATTGTTGCATTAGTAAATTGAGGACGGGGATTTTGACTGTGTCCAATAGCCATACTTCTGTGTATAATGTTTCATTCTGTATTTTTAAGTTTTATTTGGATTATAAATTCTTCAACTCTGTATTTCGCCACCATCCTTCCCTACATGTGTTGTCATATTACACATTGGCAGAAGTTATGCAGTTCTTGAGCTGTGCTGCCGCCCAGTGGTGGAATACTAACCACCAAAACACAAATATACTGTACAATATACTGTACAATGTTACAAGTTTGAAAAATAGTAGCCTTTATTTTCTAATGGTGGTATTTACAGGTGGCGTGCTGTCTTGGTACATGTGATGAAGCATATAGTAATAAAAAGATATGAACACATCTCAGGCAAAGAAAGAAACCATTTACCAAATTAACTACTGATAATTGAATATGGAACAAGATAAATATCCTATCTAATGTAGTTTTAATACTACAAAGAACGAGGCTTCAGCATTGCCCTTCAGCATCCAGTGAGTAAACGTACACTCTGTCTTACAAACATGTGCCTTGCTAAATTATTCAAATGAATGACAAATACAATTCTAGCATTGCTAGAAAAACAATCAATATTACAAGAATCACAGGATAACATCACATCTTGATTTAAAACACAAAGAGTAAAATAATATTAGGAGAAAAGCTACAAGAAAACAAGCAGTTACAAATGAAATTGTGAAGACACTGATGTTTGGTAGACATTGGCCAGAGTTACTGTGGATATAGTTTGTATCTCACAAGGATCCCTAAAATAGTTCACATGGAAATAAGATTGTGTCAATTTTTGTAGTACACTTCAGGACAATGAGTATACTGTTTAGTGGTTTTGGCGACAATACAAAATCATGGAATACATATTTTTTCTTTTAGGTTTTATATTGAATTTCTTTTCAAAATAGGATACCTTTGGAGGGCAGTACCTCAGTGAACACAATATGATAAATACATGTTCGAGAACTGCTAGAATATCTGCAACATTGTACTCACAATGTTCCTGATACACAAGCTGCAGTGGCAGTCACCACGGCCTAAAAGACATTTGAGATCATTGACGATACATTTGGTTTCTGAAACAGTAAGCTTTCCATAAATAATAAAAGAACCTTAAAATCTGACAAATAATATTCTCTTTTACATCGATATACAAACAACATAACAAAATATCATAAATACAGGGCGAACTGGTGCCCCGAACATTCAATTATCATTAATTGTACTGTGTTTTCTAAATGTAATATGATTGAAGTACATTTTCAGTTGGTGTTGTGGTGGGAAAAAACACATTTAAAAAAACTAACTAGCCAAATCCGGCTTTTTCATGCGAAAGTGTAGAGTGTGATAATCAGGACTGTAACGTTCTTCTGGAACAGCAGAAAGGAAGTGCTTTAAGAAAAAAGGATATGGA
The DNA here is from genome assembly GCF_000735185.1 of Notothenia coriiceps. NCBI lineage: Eukaryota > Metazoa > Chordata > Actinopteri > Perciformes > Nototheniidae > Notothenia > Notothenia coriiceps. The sequence continues at coordinate 13,606 of NW_011364849.1, forward strand.
GAAAAAGAGCAGAAACTAAACAAATGTTAGGTAGTTGAGATGGACACATAAGCCATGTTTCCCAACACTACAAACTCCAAAGACATTTTGGCTAAAAAAGGGTCACCGTAAACCTTCAAATCCAACGATAAGAAATATGAAGCCTTGAATTTGTAGAGGTAAATATTTTATATTTTAGCCTATCCTATAAATACTTGTATTAAATAACACACTGAATATTTTAATATGCCATTTTGCGCTAAACTCTAGTAATACACATCATACTTTCAAAGGGTTCAGCTAAGTGTGACTCAGATATTATGTCTATTATAGAAATAGGTTAGCTATTGTCTAAATTACTTCTGTACAAATACTGTTTGTCATATTTACACAATTCCCTAATATGATAGAAATATCGTTTTAACTTAATGTGTGGGGGAAAGATAAACTTTAGACACACTGCAGTATGAAAGGTTTCTATCAAACTTATTACCTACAATATTAATTACTGCTGAGTGGTCATTTGTTTTATAAAATCCATAAAAGGAGTTACTGACATTGTTTGTAGTTTTCTGAATCAAAGAGGGGATCAATATTAACAATAAAGAAGGTAAAAACTCAAACTCAATAAAAATATAAGGAGAATTTAAAGTCTGCTTCAGCAACTAACAAAAACAGCAAAGAAGGGGACAGAAGGAACAGGATGTGGAGTTTTATCCCTGATAAAACAACTTCCCCCGGAGATGAATGACGGCAGGCACTTGAATGTCGTGTGTGTGTGTGTGTGTGTGTGTGTGTGTGTGTGTGTGTGTGTGTGTGTGTGTGTGTGTGTGTGTGTGTGTGTGTGTGTGTGTGTGTGTGTGTGTAAGAAAGTGGTGGATAGTCATCACAGACTCATAGTCCTTAAAGAGTGTTTCTTGGAAAACAAAATGCGGAAGTAAAAGGTGCCTCCTCTTCCTCGAACTCAGGATTCCATCTCGTCTCCATCGAATGACGGCGGCTCAAAACTGACTACCTCCTCGTAGGTTAACCCTGAGAGACAAAAAGAGGTGTTGTTAAGGTAATCTATTAATAATTTTATTTTTATTTAACCAGATAAAAAGCATTGAGATAAAATCTAATTTACAACGCTGACCTGGCCAAGAAGGCAGCAACGTTACACATAACACATAAAACAAACATATAAAATACAGAGAACATAACTAAGAAAACAAAAGACAAAAAATGCAGTTACTACATTGTGCACATTAGCACAGTAAGAAAGGCACTACTTATTACTGCAAGAGCAGCTGGTGGTAAGGACTTCTGACAACTTTAATTTAAAACATGCTATATAGACAAGTGCCGTCAGTTTGAGGCTTGATTGAAGGCCATTCCAAGACCAAGGACCATAATAAAAGAGACTCCTTTTTCCAGCCTCAGTCCGCACAGCAGGACCCCGAACCGTATCCAGGCACTGGATCTGAGGTTGTAAAAGTCACAAACTGGAGCAAATCTGGCACATATGTAGAGTGGAAGCTTTCCTAAAAT
>NW_011364850.1:0-7252 GCF_000735185.1 Notothenia coriiceps
GCATGTAATTTACGTTAGAATAAATAGAATGGTTTTGAATAATAGATGAAAGTAAAATCTACGTCACTTTACAGCCCCGCCCACTTTTGGGGAAACCAACGCTGTCATTTGAACGGCGATGAAGCCTGAAGCCACAGAGATCTTCTGTTACTGTCCTTTCTTCTTAGAGGAAGTACAGAAACACGTAACTCTGGATTTGTTTTAATGTTTGAGGTGCAATAAACGACACAGCAGCTTTTTGGCATGTTAAAACTATTATTTTCTGCCTCGCTCATGAGAGTAACAGCTGGCGAAATTACAGCCTCGCCTACTGATTTCAAATGTGTGCTCTAAAATGATATTTGTAAATTACTATTATCATTATTATAAGCAAGACAATAAATGGCAAAGATATGTAGAAAATAAACGTATTTAAGATACGTTCATAAGAAACGTAACGTGGGAGAAAATACGTTTCTAGTTCAACGTAATTGAGAATGCAGTTTAGTTCTGTGGGAACGTCATTTTTAGGAGACTGGGTTGCCATAATACATTCTGACGAAAAATACAAATTATTATGAATACAAATATAATAAAAGAAGCCTCCCGTGAGTTGGACTACTACAAGCTATAAAGTAGATTTTAAAAACGTTTTATAGAATAAAAGCTCACTGCTGGACGTTGTAGAAATGCGTGTGTGCACCACGACAAAGGAGCCTCATTCACTTTACATTGGTTGGTTGTGTGGTGCAGACACGTAAATGTAGCAAAGTTCGTGACTCCACCATGCAATGCGGTGTTAAGGAGTCGTGGTGGAGTCACGCATTCTGGTGAGATCAGGTTGGTTCATCCGCTTCTGTAGAGCAAAGTCTAGATTTCCTCCAGTCTGCCTTTGATGTCATACAAACCCATTTATATCAACTGAAGTTGGTATTAAATGCAGAAAAATCCAAAGTGATTATTTTTGAATGGCAAAAAGTTACCATCTATTGTACCCAAGAGTTGTACTGCTCAAGGGACTGACATTGAGAGGGTCACTACTTACAAATATCTGGGATTTCTTATTGAACAGAACTTGTCTTTCAAGTTACACACGGAAAATGTTGTTTCAAAGCTAAAAATAAAATGTGGTTTCTTTTACAGAAATAAATCCTGTTTCTCTTTTCAGACAAGGAAACATTTGATATCTGCAACGTTTTTACCTGTATTAGATTATGGTGATGTCTTGTGTGTGTTGTATCTGTTGTAACTTCGCTCATGCTGCCCTTCTTGGCCAGGTCACTCCTGGAAAAGAGATCTTAATCTCAATGAGTCTTTTACCTGGTTAAATAAATGATATATATATATAGCCTATCATGCCTGAATAAAAAGTCTATCACTGTCGATGTTAAATGATATATGGTACTGTAGAACTGTCTATTTTAGAAACCAAACTGAGGTCATCCTCAATTGCAGAGGTCACAGTAAAGTGGGTGCTGTTAGAATCATGTGCTCAACTATATGAATAATCTAGTTTCCTGTGCCCCATTATGTACATGCCTAATGTTAGTAGTATGCATGTGAACATACCCTATGATTTTAAGTCATTTTTCTCTCAACATCAAAAACTAGGGCCTTGAAAATTGGATGAGACAGGCAATCAATCACGAACATGTTCTCGCCCTGCTTTTTGTCCAACTTGTGTTATCATCCCCTGAAAAGGCAAATCTACTCAGCTCTCTGATGGCTCGCAGTATCAGAGTGTGACCCCTGAGTAATTGAATAGCACGAAAGGTGTCGGTGTCTGTGTAAAAGTCTCCACGTGGAAAGTGTCTTTTTCATCCCGCACGCTGCATAGATAAAGAGGACTCTCAGTGGGGAAGATTTCAGATTATGTGCAAACAGCAGAGGGTAAGCAGGTGGGCATCCACAGAACATTGAGAAAATTGTCCCCCCCACACTAGCACTGTCATCGTCACTATCCAGCCTCGTAAAGACACAGCAAGGCCAATTAACCTCCCTCATTACCACTGCTATAGGCCTTCCGCTCCAAAGGATATAGCGAAATGGGAAACAGGATGGAGGAGTGGCTGAGGGGTGGGGGGGGTGTTGATGGGTGGCAGTGCTGCAGAGGGAAGGAATAAATCAGCGGAATGAAAATAAGAAAACGCAATTTGTCACACCATTGTCGGCTTCCGCTCTCCCCTCTCTCCTGTTGCAAGAGGAGCACGGATTCGTGAGGCGAGGCTTGCCGTCAGCCCAGCTGCTGCATCTATTTAAATGAGACTCACAGCTTCATGAAGTGAGACCACGTATCCTTTCAATATGCAGCTCTGGATGAAGAGAGGTAGACAGTGACACAGAGTTGCGACAGAGAGAGACGGAGAGAGTGCGCTGCGAGCTGATCTGAGGGAGAGAAATGGAGTAAAGTGATTTTTGAAGATAACTCTGAGGATGCATGAGCGAGACTGAAAGTGTGTAGGGGGTCTGCAGCCTCAATGGGTCGCTGGGATACACGCGGTGACTGTGAAAGACAAAGCGTGTTGACAGGAAAAGCCATTGGCTCAGTACTGAGTTTGTCTGTGGAAAAGTAAGAGGAAAATAAAGCCTCTCTCTGCATGTGTTGTATATTTAATCAGATAAATAATCTTTTGAAGTGGCAGGCTGGAATTCATTAAAAAAAAATGTGTCTCTAGTGCTGTTATGAGATTTTGACTCAAATAAAGTATGGATAATACACCTGTGAGCTTTTAATGAAATATTAATTAGTGGCATGACCTCATAAGTGATCCTTAAATATTCTATTACAAACTATTCAGATCTCCTTTGGTCTCAAGAGATTGTAGCAGGAAGGAACTTTATCTAGTCAGATAAATAATTATTCTGATGTCACCAGGGTGATGCAAGCTTTGACTTGAGAATTAGTTATATAACAGAAAGCCTGCGTTAAGAAGATAGGCGTGGAGTAAAAAAGATGCAGGTATAAACGAGGGGTAGAGTAGGATCCAATGTTTTTGAGTTTGAGGAATATTAGGGACTTAAGCTCCATCCTCTCTAGCATCATTTTGACCATTCTTTGTTTTAACCACGCTAGCAGCAGTCGATAACGCCAATGCCTGAAAAGCGAGAAAGAAGTGCCTTAACTTTGAATTCCTTAAAATTGCAAGCAAAGTGCCATTCCAATATATTATAATTGAATAGACTGCCAAACTCAAGGCTTCAAAACCTTAGTCCACAAGTCAATGAGTGACCGCTTCTTATGTACAGTCTACAGCTAGCAGCAGTCAAGGTCAAGTTTCTTCATAGAGCGCTCTCAAAGCAAACCAGATTTGTGCCAAGCTGCTTTACATCTAACATAATTCAGCAAAAAGAGTATCACAAGAGATATGTACATAAAATGAGCATGAATGTATAGTTCACTTCACACAGGCGTGCAGACATACTTGTATAATGCAAATCATGTCAACAATATTTGTAGGCGTAGGAAAGGGAGTAAAGTCGGGTCTAAAAGGAGTCAAGAGATCTGCTCTGCTTATATTTTCAGGAAAACTGCAGAGTCTTTGGGCCAGCTACGGACAAGGTAAGATCTACAAAAGGTTTTTGATGAGATGGTGGTAGTGTCGCATTTCTGTATCTGTATGGTTCCTAAAGACAAATCCTAATGACTTTGGTTTTCCTCTTTTCTTCAAGGGCCTTCACCAGGTTGACGTGTTTTTTCAGGTACAATAGCCTGTCAACTGTTGGATGATTTACCATGAATATGTGTACAGACATTCAAAAATAATTTGTAATAACTTTGGTGAACTTCAAATGATCAAGTGCTACCATCTGGTCAAACGTTCAGATGGTTCAATACTACTTTTTTACCAAATACCAGCAAAATATATGGCATTCCAATTGCTCTTTGTGTTTACCACAGGTTAGCAGGCATGCTTAACACCAAAATGGATGAACATACTGCACATAAAAAAAACTGTAAAATAATTTAACGTGGATCAGGGAGTTACTTGTAACAATTGTTGCTTCCAGTGTGCATCTGAGTTGTTCGTGCTTTGGTCACATTGCGTCTACAATGACAATCATTTTAAGAAACAAAAAAGTTTGAAAACATGTTTGAACAATGAATAACTGACCAAAAACTTACCAGCACCATTGTGTCATAAATTGGAAACTTTTCACTGTACATTTTCAAGACGTTTTTCTACTTAGGTAAAGAAAGATGTGTCATTTCACTATGCTCATCGATACACTAGAGCAGTGGTTCTCAACTGGTCAGGCCACGGGACCCACTTTTTCCTTTGTCAATAAATCGCGACCCGAAATTTGAACCACTCAAATCTATTCAACAAAAGAATCGTGCTGTAATATATACGCTTTTCAGCATATATTATTAATTAAAGTGAAGTACAGTGAATATATCCCGGCCTTATCCCTTCACAGAAGTAAAATATGCTTTAAAAAAAGGTTTAATGAGATGATGGAATCAAAGCTGAGTTATATAAAAAGGCATACATGCTGAAATCCCAACCCCAGAAGGGGGTCTGGGGGGATTCTCCCCCATCAGATTTTTAGAAATACTAACATATAAACTGCACATTCTGGTACACTCTGAGAAGAAAATAAATAAATGTATTACTATCCGACATATTAATAATATTTTATGCCATTGTTTATTTTTCACTTTGTTCTGACAGCTGAACTTGCTGCTCCTCACAGAGAGAAGAGAACTTTTTTTTTTTTTCTTCACTCACATCTGCGACCCACTCCAAAGTGGGTCGCGACCCACCAGTTGAGAACCACTGCACTAGAGCAAGTACAATGTGTGTCGGAAATGGGGCGAAGCCTGCGAGCTAGTTCAGGCAGTCAACTCGAGCACCAATGATACATTAACACGTGACGCACCTCGTCCCTCTTACAACCAACCAAACACATTCTCCTAAACATGCCGCTCTATTTAAGCTGCAGGTCTTCCTGCCTCTGCCTCGCTCATACTGCTGCTGCTGCAGCACTGCTGTGTTCACTTGCTATTGCTATGTTCTTGTTCCTGCTGCTGTGTTTCATGTTGCTGCTGCTCGCCCCACCACCACCACCCCAGCTCCACCCCAGCTTCCACCTGTAGGCTCGGGGGATAGTTATCTAATCATCACTCAATGTTCTTTGTAAATCTGTGGAGTGAAGAGGCCCGAGCCTAGACGCCAAACTCAAACTATATGCTGCATATATAAACATATTAAGAAACACGTGAGCTGTCTGAACATCTGTTTTTCTAAATCTATCAACATCTGGTTGGTTTCCCAACTGTCAAAAGTTTGGGAATCTTGGCTCATGCACAGCAGGGGGGACGTTTTATAATCTAACTGAGGGACAGAAAGGTGTTTCCAGAAATATCCAGGTGGTGCAGATATCCAAAGTGAGAGGTTGACATATGAAGGTCAATTTGTGAGTGATCAGCACTACTGAGCCTTGGACTGTTTGCCTGATCAATGAATTCAGCAACATAGCTGACTGTGTGTGTGTGTGTGTGTGTGTGTGTGTGTGTGTGTGTGTGTGTGTGTGTGTGTGTGTGTGTGTGTGTGTGTGTGTCTCATCTAATCTGTCTGGCAACTGTATCAGGCCTGAAGTGGCTGTCACCCTAGGGTGATTCCACCTCTACCTCTGCCTGTTTACCTCTTTTTCATTTAATAAGCAAATCTGATACAAGACGTCGGGTCAACTGATTCTGACTAATTGCAATGGAGGAAAGGGGGCGGAAAATGCCATCAGCAAGCCAAATTAGTTTTCATTACAGCCCATAACCAGATATAGCAGATCTGTCAATCTTCAACTCGCTCCGCAACTGGGACAGAGTCGGAGGGAGGGGTGAGCTAAAAAGGAATGACAGCAATAACAGAAGATCAATAGAAAGAAAGGTGTGTGAGAAGAAGGTATGCAAGAAGAGAGACGTACAGGTATTAGGAAAAAGCGAAAGAAAGGAGGTGTTTGGCCATCAGTGAAGCTTCTTCCCATGTCTAACAATTCACTCCGAGTGTAACTCTGCTGCCCTCTGAAGGTGGCATTGGGCAACATATAGGCAGAGTCAAAAGTGCGTCCCTGTAAGAGTGTGTGGCCATGCACGTGTGGAACATGTGTGTATGTCCTGATTGCTCGTCATACCGTGAAGCCCTTTGAAGAAGGACCAAGGGATTGGATGTGCTGTGGGTGGGTGCATGGGTCGGGTTACCGGGGGGCGAAGAAGAAGGAAAATGGTGATGATTTGAGGTGGGAAGCATGAAGGAGGGCCAGCGACAGCAACCAGGAAGAATGGATTAACACACTTGGATGAACCCTCCCCTCACACATACAGCAAGTCGATGGCCTGCAGGTAAAGCCAGCTGTTTAAAAGGCTTCTACCCCCCCCCATTTTTTTCTCCCTCTTCAAAATCCCACTTTCTTCACATCATCACTTGCCTGCATCTGCTGTGAATAGACCACGCAATGATATTTAGAACATGAGAGCAGAAATCATCATCAAAAAACGACTCAAGCCGAAAAAGCAGGAAGCATTGATTTTTTCTCAAATGTCAGGAGTAAGTGTTACCATAAAATGCAACACCCTATAATATTCCAGAGGACACATCATTGAACCTGAGCTAATCATCAGAAAGTATGTCGACTTTTTGATGCAAAAAAAAGATTTTTGTTTTAACACGAGATAAGATACACTGTCTGTCTTTACTGAAAAATAGGTTGTACAGTAGGCATGTTAAAGCCCTTTTGTCTAAACAGATTTAGCAACATTTGAATACAAATCATGACAGTTTTTTTTAAGGTGCTTTTTTTTGGTCAAATCTGATCAAATACACCCACACTGTTTAGCATTTTTAGGCTTCAACTTTGATTGTTGCTTATTTAGTCATAATTATTGAACATTACAAAATACAAAGTGTTTAAAGGGGCCTAATGTGCTTTTGGGGGTTTCCACTTTCCTATATGTTATATAGGTTTTTGTGCATGTAAATGGTCTGCAAAGGCTAAAATCCCAAAGTTTCACCCAGAGGGAGTTTCTCTCCCACAAACTCCCCCTCTAACTGAAACGCCCCGATTCTTTTGTGTATTTATGAGTAAGTAAACGTAACATTAGCGTTTATATCGGCTAGTGCTCCAACAAATTGTGCGTGGTAAGGGGCGGGACATCGCTAAGCTGTTGACCAATCACAACAGAGCCAGCCAGCTAACCAATCAGAGCAGACTGGGCTCTGATTTCAGACAGAGGGTGAAAAGAGGTGCTGCAGCACAGGCAGTATTAGAAAAATAA
>NW_011364851.1:0-2305 GCF_000735185.1 Notothenia coriiceps
CAGACTTCTATTTTCTCTTGGGATGGTTTACCGATCTTCTCGTCTTCCTCAGATGGCTTCTTGAAGGCTATCCCTACTGCGATAGATGTATTAAATGCTTTCTCGTCTTTAAGAGGTGTCTCTGCTTCTTTCTCCTTTTTGGAAGCTTTAATGACTTGCTTGTCTTCTTTTTCTTCTTTGAGAAGTTTCTTGACTACTTTTTCTTCCCTAGATGGTTTCTTGATTTCTTTCTCCTCTCTAGATGGTTTGCGGATTTCCTTGTCTTCTTTGGATGGTTTCTTAACTTCTTTCTCTTCTTCAATAAGTTGATCGACTCCTTTCTTTTCTTTGAGAAGTTTGCTGACTTTCATCTCTTCTTTGGATGGTTTCTCGACTGTCTTGTCGTCTTTGGATGGTTTCGTGACTGTCTTGTCTTCTTTGGATGGTTTCGTGACTGTCTTGTCCTCTTTGGATGGTTTCGTGACTGTCCTGTCTTCTTTGGATGGTTTCGTGACTGTCTTGTCTTCTTTGGATGGTTTCGTGACTGTCTTGTCTTCTTTGGATGGTTTCGTGACTGTCTCGTCTTCTTTGGATGGTTTCGTGACTGTCTTGTCCTCTTTGGATGGTTTCGTGACTTTCCTGTCTTCTTTGGATGGTTTCGTGACTGTCTTGTCCTCTTTGGATGGTTTCGTGACTGTCTCGTCTTCTTTGGATGGTTTCGTGACTGTCTCGTCTTCTTTGGATGGTTTCGTGACNTTGGACTCTTTGTCTTCTTTTGGTTGTTTCTTGACTTCTTGGTCTTCTCTAGATAGTTTCTTAACTTCTTTCTCTTCTTTAATAGGTTGATCGACTATTTTCTCTTCTTTAGATATTTTCTTGACGTCTTTCTCTTCTGAGAGAGATTTCTTGGACTCTTTGTCTTCTTTTAGAGGTTTCGTGACTACTCTTTCTTCTTTGAGAGATGTCTTGTCTCCTCTAGATGGTTTCTTGACTTCTTTGTCTTCTTTGAGAGATGTCTTGTCTCCTCTAGATGGTTTCTTGACTTCTTTGAGAGATGTCTTGTCTCCTCTAGATGGTTTCTTGACTTCTTTTTCTTCTTTGAGAGATGTCTTGTCTCCTCTAGATGGTTTCTTGACTTCTTTGTCTTCTTTGAGAGATGTCTTGTCTCCTGTAGATGGTTTCTTGACTTCTTTTACTTCTTTTGGAGGTTTCTTCGCTTCTTTCTCTTCTTCTGGATGTTTCTTGGCTTTCTCTTGTTTGGATGGTTTCTTGTCGTCTATATCTTCTTTTAGATGTTTCTTGACTTCTTTATCTTCTTTAGAATGTTTCTCATCACCTGTCTCTTCTTTGAGATGTTTCTCATCATCTTTCTCTAATTTAAGAGATGTCTTGTCTTCCTTCTTTTCTTTGAGAAGTTTCTTGACTTCCTTTTCTTCTTTGGGTGGTGTTTCCACATCTCTTTTTTCTTCAGAGGGTTTTGTCCCTGATGACTTCTGTTCAGGCTTTAGTGTTTCTTTCTTCTCCTCTGAAGGCCTCCTGACTTCTCCCTCTTCTTTGGATGGTTTCTTAGGTTCTACCTCCTTTTTAGACTCTTCTTCTAAAGACAAACATACATGAGTCAGTTTTGTAGGTACTCGAAGATGAATGTAACATTATTAAAAGTGGAACAGGGACAAAGTACCCAAAACGGTTTGTTTGTAGCCTTTATTTAACCAGGTTAAAGCCCCTTGAGATCAAAAGATCTCTTTTTCAAGGATGACCTGCAAAAGTAGTACTGAAAACAATTTTGTTTTGTGAAATATGTACTAGTGGTTTACACATGCTTTTCATTTGGTCCTCTATAGCAGCGGTTTTCTAAGTGTGAGGCGCGCCTCCCCTGGGGGGCGCCAGAGAGCTTCAGGGGAGGCGCAGCGTGAGAAACAAAAGAACGAGAAAAAGACGAGTAAAGTGACACTTGCCCACTTGTGGCTGTCTGTGGACAGTGAGTTCCCCCACCTCGCCAAAAGGGCTGTAAAAGTGCTCATTCCCTTCCCGTCCACCTACCTGTGTGAGTGCAGGTTTTCCGTATTGACTTTGATCAAAAGCAAGTGCCGGTAGAGGCTGCAGCCAGAGGATGATCTGCGTTTATTCCTGTGTGCATCAAAGACGCAGACTCATTGTTCCCACTAAAGTAGGGGTGAGTGTAATAAGGAGGCAAAGTTGACGCTCAGTGTGTTGCCGGGAGCATATAAGGATTTATCCACCATGTTGAAAATGTTAAAAAAAATATGTCTTGAGAACACGGCGTGCGGAAATATACGGGTCGTGCTGCAGCTAGATGTGCCTG
>NW_011364852.1:0-4079 GCF_000735185.1 Notothenia coriiceps
TGCATTACATATTACATATCTGCCGTAGTTCTCTATTTATAGAGCCCTGATGAGAAGACTTCTAGAGAAACATGAGGAACTGCCGCCAAAACTGAAAACGTGACGTGGATCATAAATATATAAGCAATTAAACAACATCTTACATTTCTTTTCACACAATACGTCTCCTCGCAGTATCAACACTAATTCGGCTGACTTTTATATTTGATCCAATTGGTAGATAGGCTGTATTTACACCATAATGGTCTTTGTTTTTAAGATAAAAAAAGATGTTAATAGGAGGATGTGCAAAACAGACAAACTAATAAGGCTTAATTTAAACATTAAAGAATACTTTAGCTTAAGGTCTTCTTTTGATTAAGAAAAAAGCTTTGGTCTCCCAGCATGGTAAATCATCACATGTTCACGTCTTGCCGTGATACCGGGTTGTGCAGGACGTAGGGGCACTGACTGCATCATTAAGCCAAACAGAAGGAAATGATCTTTGAATTGTTCCTTGAGGGAATCTGTGGTTCACACATTGGAATTTCAAGAAACATAACAATGCAACACAGAAGAACATTTGGCTGTACCTGATGTGTGTTTCATTGTCAGTTTTATCCCTACGGCCGCAATTCATTTGCCTGACTTTATTTCCTCAATGGAAGCGTTCGTGTTTGAACTCTGTGACCCTCATCTCAACCTGGTGCTTTTCCATCTTCCATTTGCTTCAGGCCACCTGCACTTCACACACGTGCACAAATACACACAACGAGGAACCGTGAAGGGCAGTTGGCTCCTCCACTCATCCAGCTGAGGTTTTTAACTTCCTCATTCAGCCTTCCCCACTCACAAGATGTTAGAAACTGAACTAGCAAAGCCTTTCCCAAGAGGACAAAGACATTTTCATAATAGAGCTCCGTCACCATCCAATAATGCTTTCATTCAAATTCAAATGTAGATCCAGAATTCAGGAGACCTTAATGAGAAATGGCAAATTCAGCTAAAATGTCTTCGTCCTTTTCACTGAATTCCCCAATGAATAAAGATAGAGGCTTAGTAAAACAAGAGCCGACTCCCTGAGCTGATGTAATATGGTTATGCAATTTCTAAATCCACTTACATTTGATCTGAGTGTTAAAAGAGAACTTATCAGTAGCCTTTTCAGTTTGTGTGCTTTTTGGGCTTCTTACCACTAATGCATCAGCTTCCCCTGAGTCAATCAGTCGATATTCTACTCTGTTTCACTTGCAGAAGAAAACATGGCTCAAAGGAAATAGAAACAGGCTCCCTGGTGACCTTAACAATGTGTTTGTGCTTTCTAAGACTCTTTCCAATTTCTTATCAGGCTTTAAGGACCGTTGTGGCCCCCTTTTTGTTCTCCAACTGGAAACTAGCGGCTGGCCGGAGGGCGGGGGGGTATAGATCGCCGTTGTTCATGCTGTCGTCGCTCCAGATCAATTCCGTGCTTTTACAAGAGCTCAGGAGTTAACCTGCTGCACTGCTAGATAATGGATAAGGTGGCACAAGCGACCTACAAGTGACACAAACAGTCACCATGAGGCTCACAGCTCCACATTGATTGGTTCCTGCTTGTTCTTGCACATGTTCCTGTAGCTGAAGCAGAAAGCACACAGAAGCACTTCATATGAGAAAAAAGAACTCATCACCTTTGCTTTTGTATTAAAAATGACTGTCAGTATCTAGTTCATATCACTGTATTCCGTTAATTTGCTTTGCTTAAATAATAAAAATGGTAATGAAGGTAAGAGGTTAGCTCCTCATATTTTCTATTAAGGAAGGATTAATATTCCATTGTAAGGGTTGGGAGTGTTACTCTAAAAATATATTCTGTAACAATTACTATTCGCAAGTGTTTTAATCAGTAACGTAATCTGATTGTCACAAAATAAAAGTATGGAGGATTACCTCAATATCAAATGCAATGCAAACAAATACAAGAGGAAAGCAATATCAATACGATGTTTTTTTTCTTAAAGGTGACCTATCATGTAAAATGCACTTTAGTACGTCTTTTATACATGAATATGTGTCCCCGGTGTTCCAGGGAACTCACCAAGTCTCAGAAAACACAACCCTCTCTATTTTCCTCCATACCCAAATCTCTTAAAAAGGGGCTGCAACGGATCTGATACAGACTGATCCAGATTTTAACACTTCTATGACGTCACAGAAGTGGCGCTACGGCTATTGGGCCAACTCCACCAATCAGGAGGAGACAGCCACGGACATTGCCGTTCGAAAGCGCTGGAGACGCTGTAGTACATATGCCAGGCCTGTAGATGGTGCTGTTCTCACAGAATCAGCCCATGCAAAGACAGTGTTAAATTGAGCGAAATGAGGAATGGCTAAAATGCATGATCTGTTTGGTATTTTGAAAAATAAAAAGTATAAATATGCCTTATAGAGGTATGGTCCCACACTATATTATTCAAATATAGCATGATAGGTCCATTTTAAGTGTATTACGTAAGACAACAGAACAATGTGAACTTAGAAAAGAGGAAATCAAGCTGTTTTAGTTTAATACATAAATTAAAAGCAAACAGTATTTGTTTTAATAAATCAGGCGTCTACCTACTGGCATTAAAACAATATAACAATAATGGAATTAACCCAGATGAAAACCAAAAACAAAATGCAGACTGTTCATTTACATAATAATGAATTCATTTGTATTTTAAAGTGTATTGTAACATTGTATTCCTGCTTTTAAATTGTTTTTAATCTGATTGCATCTCTTTTTAATGTAACTGTGAGTGATTCCTTTTTTGGATCCTGATGACGTAATCCTGTTCCATGTAATCTGTTACTCCCCAGAGGATGGTACCACAAGCCTTCATAGACCTATGAACATTTCTGCTTAAACAATCAGTGGGCCACAAAATCATTAGGATTCAGCTGCTGGGGCCCATAAATATCCACTGAAGATAGTATGAAATATTCTAACACATAAATTAACCTCAGGTTTCCTCCAGAGGCAAATGTGAAGCCCTCAGTCCTTTTTATGGTAATGTTTTAATTAGACGTTTCATGTGTACAATTGGAAGCTTGACTTTATGGTGTTGCTAGACCAAGAGATTACTACAATCACTAGCAATCATCCTCTGGGGACCCTGAATATTGACACAAACCAGAACAGTGAAGGATTTGCAATTTGTCTTTGTCATAGAGCTTTATTGTTGTCAAATCTCATCAATGAGACGCACTGTTGCACTGCTGACCTGTTTCACTCAATCCCATACTGTTCCGTTCTGCTGGAAAAACACTAAATAATAAATATTTAGACTAGAGCCGAATGCAGATTCACCCGCAGCGGAATATAGTTTAAAAAACAAATTCTCCTGTTTTAGAAACGCTTGTTAAAAATCTGAATGAACCAGCTGTTTGAATAACTGAAACTGTTTACATGTGACATGCTTGATTAAAAAGTTAACCTAAACCCGCTCTAACTACTAGCTTTATTAAAGAGGGAGGTCTTCAACACTCCCTTGAAAAGCATCCATAACATTTGTATTTCTGCATAATAATTCCCATCAATGCATTGTTTCTATTCCCTAGCCATGGTTATGTTTTACATAATGATAGAAATAGGTATTGTACAGTCCCCAGCCCCCTACTGTACTGTAACTACTGTATAGTAGTAAGTATTTTATTGTGATCCTTGGTCTTGGAATGACCTTCAATCAAGCCTCAAACTGACGGCACTTGTCTCAATAGCATGTTTTAAATTGAAGTTGCAAACACATGCAAATACATTTAGGAGACCAACACACTGGCCTGTATGGACTGCTTCCTCCTATGTTACTTCTAGCGGTGTCAGTGATGGTCTGAGTGTATGTGTGTGTGTGTGTGTGTGTGTGTGTGTGGGTGTGTGTGTGTGTGTGTGTGTGTGTGTGTGTGTGTGTGTGTGTGTGTGTGTGTGTGTGTGTGTGTGTGTGTGTGTGTGTGTGTGTGTGTGTGTGTATGAAACCGACGAGTTGATAAAGAAAGTCCAGATGTTCAAATCGTCTCACATCAATTCAATAAAAGATGGATCCCTTCTCATGTTAATGTGTAATTATATTTATCTCTCAGAC
>NW_011364854.1:0-26342 GCF_000735185.1 Notothenia coriiceps
TTGAGGAGGTCATTGAGGACTTTGACGAGTGCAGTTTCTGTACTGTGGTGAGGACGAAATCCAGACTGAAGGGGTTCATAAAGCTGGTTGGTTTGGAGATGGCAGTGAATTTGTTTGGCTACAATGCGTTCAAGAGTTTTTGAGAGGAATGGTAGGTTGGAGATGGGGCGGTAATTAGTGAGGGAGGAGGGATCAAGACCAGGTTTTTTGAGGATTGGAGTAACGGCAACAGTTTTGAAGGCAGAGGGGACGGTTCCATGGGACAGCGAGGAGTTGAAAAGGTTAGCAAGATAGGGGCAGAGGGCAGGGAGGCAGGACTTCAGCAGAGGAGTGGGTAGAGGGTCAAGGGAGCAGGTTGTGGGATTTGAGGAACCGATCAGATGGAGTATTTCAAGTGGGGTAACCAGGTTGAACTGGGAGAGGCGGCGCTGGGGAGGAGGAGTCAGGAGGTCAAGGGAGATGGGGGAGAAATGGTAGCGGTGGAGGTTGGGGGAGATGTTTATAGATCAGATGGAGCTGAGAAGGAGTGGTTAATGGCGTTAATTTTGTCTGCGAAAAACTGGAGGAATGAGCTGCAAGTAGCGGAAGTAGAAGTAGGGAGGTTATCAGCATGGGGTTTGAAGAGCTTGTTAACTGTGGAGAAGAGGGTCCTGGGGTTACGGGAGGGGTCAGTGAAGATGTTGGAGAGGTAGGCAGATTTAGCGGAAATAAGAGCATCTCTGTATCCATTGAGATGGAGTTTGTAGCTTATGTAATGGACTGTGAGGGATGATTTATTTGAAAGACGTTCAAGTTGGCGGCCTCGCTGCTTCATTTTACGCAGTGCGGGTGTGAACCAGGGTGAGGTGGTCTTGAAAGTAACAGTTTTATTTTTGAGGGGGGCTAAAGTGTTGAGGGAGGTGAGTAGGGTGGCGTTGAGGTGGTTGAGCAGATCATCAGGTGAGCTGAGGGTTGCGTCCAGGGGGAGATTAGACGATAGCAGTTCGGAGAGATGGTTATGTTAACAGATCATTGATGCAATAACATTTGGACCCAATTTGCCTGACTTGACGCATGGAATAAAACATGGGCGCCGGAACCATCCTCAATGTGGGTGAGACAATTGAACAGGGGGTGTGGGCAGGTGGTGGACCTCACCAAAGAAGATGGTGGACCTCACCAAAGAAGATTTCTTTTTAAATGTTGAAGTTAAATGCATCAATCTGGTGCACTTTGAGAGCAAAATTAGGAACTAAATCTATGGATACATCTCTCAACACCCATATGAAACAGAACTGTAAACAGATTTACTTTTTCTTTCAACATTTATTTGAATAGCAAGTGGAGGCAAAAGTGACTGCACCCAAAACAATAAACCTGCTAGCTAACTAGCCTAAACTGAGTAACAGAATGTGGGCAACACGTTCTTCTCCACAGCCGCGCGACCTCTGAGTCAGACATCACTTCCCCCGTTTCTAGCCTACGGGTACACTCCCCCTGAACCCTGTTTCCCTACCAACTGACTTGGCTCAACACACTATTGGACAAGGTTACTGTTGTTGATGCTACTACTCTTTAGCTAAGCTAAGATGTATTTGGGGTTAATTTCTTTGGCTATCCTTTTTCTATCAAACTCTCCACAAAAAGAGAGCTAGAGTGAGCCAAATCAGCCACAGGAAAACCAGCTCTGCTAGTTAGGACATTGCCAGACGCTTCAATCACAATTTATTTCTTCCTGTTCCCGCCTGTCCTCTCTTACCACCTGCACAGAGAACTTTTTCTGGGATTACAGCCACAAACGGGACACAACTCAGAAAGTTGTTTAGTAAACATGTTAACTAAAACAAAGATTCTTAATTTCAAGTTCAACATCTTACTTAGCCTTATTGTTTGATTATCCGTATTGCTTGTTGCAAATCCCTTTGTCTATTCATATACGTGTCATGTCAAAAACATGAAAAACAAATACTGCCATTTCCCAACTATTAAAAATCATTTCTCATCGTATTTATATATTGGATTGTTTTGGCTCTAACAATACCACAACACTGCTCAAAAGTCAATGTATAAGATAGTACTCACATCCACTGTGTAAGAATTAAGAAAAGCATGTGGTTACAAAATAAACATCGTATACAAATGTTCAGGTTTACAAAACAAATCAAACAATATTGGATGATATACTGTAATGTTTAAAAGTAAGTGACTGATCTAATATCCAGAAGGTGAGCCTTTGCTGAGTGCATATTCCATACAATTGTCTATTGTATGAAAAGAAAATCTGATTTGAAAATGGTCACACACCACAAAACCAAAAAATAAAACAAATCTCAAATGTCCATTGAAAAGCTCACAATCAGGCTACAATTGTTGAGGGTCAAGATATAACCAATCGCATTATAGTTTAGATCTTGCCTTTATAGGACATTCAAATGCACAGACACGACTTGTTGGTTGGCTTGTGTGTAAAAAATGTATCCAAATCACTTTGTTGTAGGAAAACACTCATGAAAATCATGTAAATGTGGCCCAATTGGCATCCCATAGTAACCTCTTCACTCTCTTCATTTGTCTCCAAGGACAATCCAAAAAATCAGTTTAAGATTCTGTTGCTGTCTATTAGGCTAATCTGTTATATTTATTTTGTACCCATCCGACCCGTAAACTCTGAGGTCATCAGGCATGGGGCTCTTAGTATCGATAAGATTTGAAGCTTAAGGGTTGCTTCCTCATTATATCATTTCCAAACACTCCAACAACTAATTGAATTTCATCTCACAGTCCATTTCCATTGTCCTATGACTCTATGTGCGTGTCTATGCATCTGCCTGTTTGTGCAAGGGATCCTTTTGTCTTACTGCCCAGTGTTGTCTTGTCAGTGATGTTTTTAAATCATTCATACAGCACTTTAGACAGTAATGGTTGTTTTAAATGTTTTATAAATAAACATGATTTCCCTATCCCACCCACTCTCCTCTCTGTTTATCCTTGGCCTTCGCCTGTCATGTATTCTTTCTGCTTCTTTGTAGTCTAGGGACTGTCATCCATGCACAACCAATCTGACAGACCTCAACAGCCCAGTAATCAATTGTAATATCTTTTTTTCAGGCTTGTATCTCACGACAGCATTATGTTTCATCCAAAATATGCATTTAGTTGGTAAATATGTGACTTGGTTGTTTATTTGATTCAGTTATTTCTTTGAAAACTGTCAGGAATAACTTCACACTATAATTGCAGTGGAGTTGTTTGACAATTTCTTTCCTCCTTTCCATTTAATTGATTTGTCTTTTAATAGTGAGACTTAATAAAGATAAAAGCGTCAATTTGAAGACATTTTTCTGTTCTCAGCCGAGTGCACACTGAAGTTATAGCAAATCATAAACAAGCACACATATCAGAGATACCTCTCTCTTACCTGGTAGCTGGATTGACCCTAAAACTTAGTTACAAAACACTGTACATTATTTTTCCTTTTATTCCGTAAAAGAACCCACAACTGCGATGCAATGTTTTGTATTTTAAGTCTTTGAGCACTATTTTCATTTCAACGCAGGGAGCAGAACACAGTACCACATCGGCCAATTTATATTTTCCTGGGACTCTGAGATTATTTTCCTGGCTATGCTGCTTTGGTGTATTGGTAACGTGTGCCATAGTTGGCGCGATAGAGCGTGTGGCAATGCCAGCTGTGTTTTTTTCGGCTTTTTTTTAGGTTTTCCAACCGGCTGACAGGTGATCAAACAGAAATGTAATTTTCAGCAATGGAATTCGTTCCCTAAAACAGGGGTTCCCAAGTGGGGGTCGCGAGATGATTACAAAATAAAAATGGAAAATTAAAAAAAAAAAAATTATAAAAAATTATAAAAAATAATTGATAATTTTTTTTTAATTTTTTCTTTTTAAATTATTATTAATAATAACGTTTGCATAGACATTTTTTTCTTTGACAATCCACTAGTTTTATTCCATGTGTCAAGTCAGGCAAATTGGGTCCAAATATTATTACATCAACGATCTGTTTACATTAAAATCACTAATGCTATAACTATTTTACTCTATAGGCAACTCAAGGGCTCAGGTAATGTGATTACTATATGAATAATGGTCAAAATAACATTACGTTATTGTTAAGTAACATACTTTCATCGCCAGCCGGCCGATACATGCCGCGCATTAAGTGGGCCTGTCTGTCAATTAATCCCCGGGCCACTTTTCCCCCCAGTCCGCCCCTGACTGGCGTGTTTATGTTGTCTGGCTATTTCTCTTGTCGAAAGAGACTACCAGTTGCAAAATGATGTAAAATACAACGTGTTGATTTTACAGATCAGCCTAATGTGTGTTTAAGGGCAATTTTGAACAATAGATAAATCATTCAACATATCATTTAACAAGTTTAAGCAAAGAAAGAAATGTGTGAGGATGCAGGCTGCAACTGCTGAATGTAAATTAGGCTGCTTATTCATAAGATTCATTGTATCTACTGTGTAATTATTTTCATTTATGATCTTTTATTCTACATCCTTTTTTCTAATACCTACCAACGTTAATGGGGGACTTCATGCAGCAAGTTACTTTAAATCCATTTAAGGTAAATAATAATTTTAAGAAAAATAATTCATGCATGTGTCTAGCACCGTGGACAGCGAATATTAAGAAGCTCTTAACGGTTTACACATGCACTTGCTAAAAGTACTGTTTTGGGAATTGCGTGTACAAATGAATAACTTTTGTGAAAATGCTCAGTGAACACTGAAGTAGTGAATTCAATCGTTATTGGGGGACAGGGCCATCCATGAAAGGCATTTTACTTATCAGCTCATATATTAGTGTCAAGTTTAACTCTCTCTTTAAGAAACATATCACATTGTTGACTGAAACTGCTGTGTCCCTGATAACCGTTCATCTATTATTGCATTTTCTTCTATCTCATGTTCAACAGGTTTTCTCTTGTTATAAATATAAACAATCTCTTCATTCTCTACTCCATTGTAAAAAGAATCAAAACACTGTTAGACATCAGACTTTCACAACTCCCACACCTTATATATTTCCTCAGTTCAGATGAAAGACACAACCTACGCATAAGTCTAACCCCTCTCCTGTATTACATAAAGGATCATTAGTAAGTCCCCCTTTTTCTCAACATAAAACAGATAAGGAAAGTTCCAAAGGCAATTTTATTTTACTCCCACTATTAAATTATCAGTTTAAAGTGTTTCACATGCAGTAAGTGCAATGGACATCACAGGGGGTTGTCAGTATTTTGTTCATTATTCAACTCGTTAGTGTACAGTGTGTAGATGCTGTCTGGATAACTTCAGATAACTTGCCATAAATATGATTCAATTATTAATATAAAGTTGCTGTTGCTGTAATATACTGCTCACTCTCATCTAAGTCAACTATTATTTTTATCATGTTCATTTCATTGCTGTTTGCAACCAAATAACACAAGTGAACACCCTTAAAAATGTCCAAAACATTCGGATTGCAGACTTGAAATTGTTTATTAAATTAAAATAATATTTCAATTTAGATTTATTTTAGGGTCTATTTAACAGTCTCAATATGTCAGGCAAAACAAGCGAAGTTGATATTATTTTCAACCTTGAACAAAGCGTTGCGGTACGAACACCCACTGTCAAGGTCCTCGTCTCAAATGTTTTTATTATCAACAGTGTTAGAAGAAGATTCTTTACACTTCAAATTCGAACATAATAGTGTCAAATATCTCCCAGATCCTGTTTGCCTCTGTCAACAGACTGAGTCTTTTCATACGATTCGGAGGCTTTTCAAGTCTGACAGAGACTTACTCAAAACTAGTTACCACTGGGTTCACATATTTGACAAACCCACCGGCAGGTGACACATCCCTCATACACGAGACATAAAATCATTATCCTGCCAAGAAGCAGGTCAATGACCAAAAATCACTGTTAAGTGTTTGCTGACAGGCAAAACAATTTAACAAAACAGAATGCCATTGGTTAATGAAAAATAAATGATGTCGTTTGTTGGAAAAAAATATGTAAGTCATGTAACATGCAGAAGGTTTTAAAATAATAATGTTATTGTTTAAATGTTCCCTATTCTACCACTCTGTCTCTGTATGCAATTTACATAGTATACAAATACATAGGTTTATTTGTATTTCAAGAGAATAGCTGTTTATAAAATGTAAAACATGCTATTCATATCTAATGTAGGTTAAGTCTCTTAACAGGGTCAGGCGTCGCTGTTCAATAGTTGAAATTTAAAAAAATTCTATCGGAAAACAGTGTTGCTGTTTTATTTTTGTTTTTGTGTCATTGGACTGTTCCAACACATTCAACATATCTAAATTCACAGTAAGTTAGCCAAGCTGTGCTATACTTGTAGTGTCTGTAACATATTTGTTAATGCATTTTATTTGCATATTTATTCACATGTAAAGCGTAGCTCTTTTCTGACATGTGTAGCAAATTTGCATATGTCAATTAAACATCTTGCATAAATAGACCAAGCCATGAACCGTAGCGTGATGATCAAGAGTACGGGGCGATCATTTCTGATGCTTTAATTACAGCTTACATATATATATATACCTAACATTATTAATTCCTTTTGGCGTCAATTGCCTGTCTGTCACTTGCAAAGAAATGATGGACTGTGTCTCAATAAAATAATGTTTGCATAATGTGTAATTTCTTGGCTGATTCCAATAAAAATGTAAAGTATAACTCCCTGGATTATGTTTTATCTCAACATATTTACCTAATGATTGGCGTTTTATTGAATATGTCTTCTTAATGTTCACTGTCAATTAAAATGTTGTAAAATAAAATGATATGCCAAACATTAATTGTCAGTTATTTAATTAGCTGTCTCAGACATTTCTTCTTCTAGTGACAAATTAAGAATGAAGTGGATTTTTTATTCCTAGCATTTTTCATCTATCCCAAAAATTGAAGCCTACAGTGCCCAAAACGCAATTAGACTTTCAAAAATTGGGTCAGAGATTCGGGTTTGTTCTGCTAGTAGAATGTGATGTAGCCTCGAGTCTCTAGCCTCATACAGAGACGAGGGGCGGGCTAAAGAGGTCTCACTTCTCGTTTACTCCACACCAACTGATTTTTTATGATTATCAAATCGAATCATTTCAGGAAATGTATTAGAATGCTGTGCAGCTTCCTCTGTTGCCACAACAAGGGCTAAAACATTTTTTTTCCATATATGCAGTAGTGTTCCTCAAGACCTAAATTCCCCTTAAATGTCAGGCAACTAAACTCACAGTTGCAGCTGACACGTCGGTCTGCAGTGTCTACACATGCTTTGTACTTATCGCCATCCATGAACTACTTTTACTGAAGAATTATAATCTTCCACTACATCCTGCATTCAAAAACATATTTTCCCTTTAAGATTTTAACTATTTTGTATAATTACATGTATTGTACATTATTACATGTATCACATCTATAGCATACAACTGTTGCCTGCATAGATAGGAACTGACAGTTTACATTTAGTTTTCCATTCTTGTAAACTTCCTTTGTTCTACATTTTTACTCAAAGCAATGCTTTTTCCACTGCTGTACAAACAAGGCATGTGGTTGGGCATGTGCAGATCCATTCATTTGTGAAGACTCTGAGTCAGTAGGCCTACACAGAGAACATCTGCCAACTGTGAGTACATCTGCTAAGTTAGGGTCTGTCTGAAATCATACACACTCTCAGTTTACTCACAGCACTTGTATGTCTGTGGTGCTGGCTGCTCCACCCTCAGCAGTCAAGCTGGCATCGACCTTGGGGCGATGCGCTTGATCTTGGCGCACGCCTCACCTCTTAATGATAAAATGAGAAAACTGGGTCGGAGATGTACATTCCCACCAGAAATAGTGGGAAGTTAACATCTTCAGCTGAGCACCAAGACTTCCAACTGGGAAATCATCTCTAAATAAATCAAATGAGTTTCACAAATAGGTGAGGAGCCTATGGGAGACCCAGGTTTGCTCCTGGGAGAAATGAACAAGTCTGGATGATTAACTGAGAAATGAATGACCTGCTCTTGGATCCACTAGAAACCTACTTGGGCAATCAAATGACTCTAAATTAAATGGTATTTGGTACGTTGGGTTCTTTATAAAGACTGATGTTGTTTTTCATGACTATTTATCATCTCTGCTCAAGGAGTTTTAGTCATTCCCTAAAGCAACATCTGAATTGATTTGCCTTAACCCACACCAACAGACTAAACATGTTCCGATTTCACTGCCTTTCCATACGATGAGCAGAACATTTTATAAAAAACAACTTCAACACAATCAAATTGAACACAATGTCCACTGAGTGAACAAGTTGCCATCATTTAAAATGTCTGCAATGGTGCTTTAAAGTTTGTAAAAGAGGATAGAGACAAAGAGAGATACCATGCAAGACCATGCAACAACAAGATAATTATCTGCCTTGAGATGCAGTCATTTACAACTCACCAGAGTTGGGATCGGAGTTGCCGTCAGCTTCAGTCCTCTTATCGGGGGAGGCCTGCTCGTAGAAGTCGTCCTGCGCCTGCACCAGAGGGAGAGGTTGTGTGAGGAGGGAGCCACTGCCAACAGGCTCGTGGTCCCCCAGACCGCTGTCACTGCAGCTCTCCTGAGAGCCATCCGGCAGGTGAAACGTGACGCGCCGCTGCGACTAGAACCAAGAGCACAAAACAGAGCCTACGATGTTAGTGCTCTGCTCTGCACCCTCAAATCCTTCTTACACTAATATTTAACACTGAGCTGAGGGGCTCATGCATGCTGCTTCATACACTGATCAATACTGCAGTGTGAAATATGCAGCCTAGAGAGATTGTTTGAAAAATGTGAAATGTATTAAACATTTACGAGTACGGAAGTCATCAATGAATAGAAGGGGTTCATTTTGAGTTCCAAAAGAGGGATTGTAGAATAAAAAAAGTCTATTTTGACTTAGGCCGCGTTATTGGTGGGAAGGGGAGTAAACACATGGTACATACAGTCACGTTTCACTGCACAATGACAACCAATAACAGCATGCACATTAAACACCACGCACTGTCACAAAAATTCAGCACGTGAAAAGTGTAATACTTTTGAGCTTTTTATATATGCATTGTGTAATTAACATCAGGCATAATTAATCAAGGCCATAACATTTCTTGTTATTGGTGGCAGCATATTATCATGTTTGTGAGGACTGCTGCAGGGACATTTATAGTCTGATGATTTAGTTTGTGTTGTCAGTTTGTTTGCATGTTGGCAAAGTCAAAGTGGCCTGCAGAGTTAACAGAAGTCGCCACCGGGGTCCCCCTCTTTCCATAGTCCACTATCTCACTGACGAGAGGAATCTCTTATAGTGTTGCTAGGGCAAGCTGTATAGCCCGTCTGTTGATATGCAAGCACACACACTCACACGCACCCCCGCACACACACCATCCTTAAAGCCATCCTGATTGAATTTCCATTTGTTAATTCCGAGTGTCTTTTCCCCCTGCTCTAATGACATTTTCCTCAGGCTTTTTCATAAGTCCAGACACAAGCCTCAAGCTAACCTTTCGTGAGCACAGAGAGGTTCCTGCCACATCCTTGGTGCTTGGTGATGACAGACAGAGACGGGTTTTACAGTAATTATTGGCAAAAGCAAAGGTCACCCAATCTGCAGTCTAATGCAAATTACCTCATTATATATCTTAGAACTGCTCCAAAAATGCAACATTCAATTAACCAAAAAATAGGAAATAAAGGAGGACAGAGGGAAGATGGGGTAGGAGGGAAGGGAGGGGGTGGTCTTGCTTCAGATTTAGATGCATGGTGTTGAATTTTTACAAGGTAGTTAATGATGATAATGCTGAAAGACAGACAGACAGACAGATAGACAGACAGACAGACACACAGATAGACAGACACACACACACACACACACACACACAGACAGACACACAGACAGACAGACAGACAGACAGACAGACAGACAGACAGACAGACAGACAGACAGACAGACAGACAGACAGACAGACAGACAGACAGACAGACTGCAATCTGCATCTCTAGTTTTGCAAAACCTGTCAGCTATAACAACATTTGAGGAAGATGTCAATCTTCACATGCCCAGCAGTGTTGCAATGACAAACTCAGCTGACAAACGGATGAATGAATCGACAGGAAATAATGTTTTATGAAATGTAGGGTCTGACAGCCTTTGTGAATTGTATTCAAGTAATTTAAGAAAAAACAGTTTTAGTATTATAAATGATGTAGATTTGCATGCCCTTTAAAACAAATTATATGTTATTTTAAAGAAAAATGAATCCAATTGAATTCCTAAAATCAGGATTTGCAGTCTCCAAGGACAACTGAAAGTGTAGAGTCAAGTACAATTATATGTAAAGGGCTTGTAAAACAGTAGGAATCTGGATAAATGTCACAGGTAGTAATTATAAAGAGGAAGATGATCAGATGTGGCATTTCAAATGAAGATGACATGATGTGAGGATAGAAACCTCTCTAACATGGTTCCTTCCTTTTTTTGTTTGTGTGAGCAAAAGTACTCAAAATTAAGAGCAACGCTACAGTTTTGACGGGAGGCATGGATTATGAGTTTATGTTAAACGTTTGACATGTTTTATGTATCCGCAGTTAATTAACAGTAGCTTCATATGTGTTTCCTCCTGCTGACGCCAAAGGAGTTGGCCTTTGGCAAGCTAGTCATCTATTTTGTTGACTATCCTGAAAGTGTGATACTGGCTGCTATTTATACAAACTTTTTCCAGAGTTTAGAAGACAACTGTATGTTTGTACATGCAAGTAGTAAGTCTTAGTATAGTATAGTAGGAGACCTAACATATACATGGATTATGGAAGGACATAAGTTATTAAACTGAGTAAGGTATAGGATTGGCAGTGATGTATAATTCACCTCTGCATGTGTAAAGCTTTTCTAAAAAGGTTCATGATCAGTCCATGACAGTATCAGTACATGGCCTTCAGTATAATACTAAGACATTCATGAGAATACTCTGATTAATACATGAAGTGAGTGAATACAAAAGGAAATGCAGTCGACAGTGTGACAGTGGGAACATAATTGCTACTGCTTTAAGCCCTTGGAAAAGAACAGCAATCTTAATCCTCAATTAATCACAATATATGACCTGACAAACGTGATATAACAAAATGTTCTTCTCATATACATGACAAGTACGGGCAATAATTGAGGCAATAATATCCAAGTATATGTCATATTTTTAGATTTTTACTTCCACTAGAGAAAATAAAAAAGGGCTCATTATTGATTGGGTTAAGGGTTTCGGGCTGTGCTGTCAAACACTGCAGGACTGGTGGGACTCGAAAATGAAATCTTGCTCAGTGCCCTGTCAGACTTTATTATAGCGCCTGGATCAGCAAAGCTTTTTGCAAGAATATACTCTATACATATAAGCCAACATGATTCAAACTTCTTTGATAAATACAAACGGGATTGTTCCAAGCTAAATAATCCATGGTTTGACAATTAAAATGTCTTGGAATACTAAATAAAAATTTTCAGTTTTAAATAACATCTGCTATCCTCATTACTAAGTGTTCTTTGTGTGCTGTCTGAATGCACATGTGTTTTGTGGGTTTAGGCATGTTTGAAGGTATTTTAATTTCTCTGTTGCTGACAGTCACTTGTAGGAACATTAGCATAAGACCGGCTTAAACTATCCCTGCTGCCAGTTTACAAGATATTATGGATTAGCGCGCCTGCTAACCCTTATTATCCGCTTGTTTTTTATAATTTGCCTGACCAAACACACTCACTTTAACAAACACAAAGCAAATAACAGCACTTCGGCGCTGGAAGGTTTAAATTCCTGCAAGCCAGCAAATTATCCAGAAAGCATTTGCCATTGGGTCCAGAGCAGAAACAATATGAAGCAAACTTTAGAATATAAAATCTGACAGGGGAGAGTAAATGTCAAATATTGTAGGGCTTTGTTTTACAGCTCCATACAGTACAAATACAATTGCTCTAAACACTGTTTGAGTATAAGTAAGAATTAGTGGAAAGGTAAAACGTAGTATTATAATTTATTTCAACTAGTCATATTGATCTAGGCTCACATCCCATTTTAAGGACTAACCAATACCTTATTCAAACTAATTTTTGATAGTGTTTACTATCTGCAAAGAATTTAACCATATGGCAAAATAAACTAATACATGAAGCATCAAGTGACATATTGCACTATATACAATTTGCCTGTTTAGATGTTCACTGCGTATTTTGAAGAGTTTCAGCAAAGCACTGTGCTGTAGCACTTCAGGTCAACCTCTTTGTGGAAAATCACAATCAGTCGGTGAAATAAATAGAATCACTGCACAGTACAGACTCAATCCCATAGAACACAAAACTGATATGACTTTGGTTTTATGTGACAGAAAACAAATAGGTATACGGCTTATGACTGCACCAGCTCTTTCTCAGCTTCCCTGCCTTTCTCCTCGTGAGTGTGACCATATGGAGCACAGTGTGCAAGTCAAAAACAACTTATTGTGTTGTGTTGTTTCCCACATGAACTCAATATAACAAAACATTTCTATCAGGCAGACATTTAATGAGAGGAAGTACACACTGAGCAGACGTGCACAGAAACAAACAGACAGACCCACACACAAACACTTACACACAAATAATGCAACCCCCTCACCTCCACAAATAATCTTATCTAACAGCAGTCTGACACCTGCGGTGAGAGAACACTTCCCACGAGTCCGTTCTCACAATCAGACCACTGAGGGAGATCAGTCAACCAAGAAAACAAAACTCACAAAAAGATATCTCTCTCTTTCTCCCTCTCACGCTTTCTCTTTCCCTTAGAGACCAAAGGTGCTGTGCCATCTGCTGGCCACCTTGGAAAATACATTCTTTTTTGTATAGAAGGCTACAAACGTGATTGTTTGGTCGTGATGATTGATTTTTTTCTTTCTCGCCATTGTCTCGATGTCTTGCACCTTTCACTGCTATTGCTCTACTTCAATACGTGTGTTAGTCGATGCTGTTAACCCTTCAATAGAATAACTCATGTCCTTTGCTTGATCTTTTATTACGTTTTTGAGAAAGCACATTTTAGTGTCGTACTCTATTCCCCTCAGTGTTCATCAACAACCCTGACAAGCTGTAGCATTCCACAAAACATCAAATCAATTGAAACATTAGCAGATGATAGATACTGTCTCCTGTCGACATAACATTCTGATATCCTTTGGGATAGAACACATCACAATCTCAGTCAGGCAAGGCTCTATTTTGATGAAATAAACACAGTCAAAAACAAGGTTTTCAAACTTCTTAAAAAAGATGAGAGATGCAGGGATGAAAAGAGTTCCCAAACTTGTTTCTGTAAGCAACACTTAAATAAAGAGTGACAAATAAATCACCATCTCCCCCGTCTTTGATTCTGACTCTAATATTGACGTAGTCGACTCCTGCTGCCTCTCCTGAGTCTAAGTCTGCTGCCTTCTGCTTTTCATCATTAAATCATAGCTAGACTCTTTTGAGAAACATCTGCATTCTGCCACATCCTCAATGAAGCTCCATCAGTCACTCCCTGGCGCTGTGGTTCACCAGAAACACACACACACACACACACACACACACACACACACACACACACACACACACACACACACACACAAAGTGAAAGATACATAAATCTAAGTCCCATCTGACCCATTTCCCAAATTGCAAGCTTTGAAGAGTGGACATGTAGTTTGTCTGTGTTTGTTTTTGTTTGGTTCATGCGTTATGTCTAGCAGCAGTGTGCGTTGTGTTAGTCATTTACAGAACACTTGCTTAGCATGTGATTATCAACACGGTCCATCATTTTGACTCTTTCTGGGCTAGAAGATCGTGCACAGATTTATGGATGCAGTATACAGCATGCATGCTTATTTATTTATCCTTCAACCATTTCTTGTCTAACCCACATAGAAGGCACATAGACATTTATTCTCATCAAAAAAACATAACACAGCGTGTAGTCATACAGTATGTTCGTCACCAGACTCACCTATCATCTTTCACAGATGACATGGTGTGACACGTGCTGACAAATTCCCACTTGTCCAATTTATGTTCTTTTCATCTGTCTCCCCCCCTCTAATTAAATCTCATACTACTTTCATACATGAGCGTGAGCACCAGTACCCACTGCGTTTTGCTTGATAAATGGAATTTGTGCCAATTTCGTGTGCTAGTCATGTAATTAAATGACAAAGGAAAAGACGAGACACAGTAAAATAAAAGTGCAAGTTCTTCTAAAATGTATTCATAAAAAAAGACAAGAGCCTCCTTAAAAATCATTTGCTGTTGCATTTCTGACCAAAACGTGAGTGTAAGACCAAATTACACTTCCCCTTAGCGCCACTTCTGCTCTCCAGATGCTCAGTCCCTTAATATCCCTACAGTACATTGCTACATTTGTTTGTCGTCCATTGGATGTGTTAGTGGAGCGCTGAGACAGCAGGCAGTCAAACCAGAACAATGTCCTGAAAGATACTAAAATTATCTGTAGAGCTGAGGGTAACTGCAGAGTCGGGTGATAACTATTTACGGGTTAGCCACTTCAAAGGAGAAAATGTTTTCCATTTTTAAGACATTGTAAATTGACATCTGTAATTCCTTGTGCTTACAGCAAATGCATTTTAATACAGGTCAACTATATTTCCATAAATGGGGGAAAGAAGTTGCCTTGGCAAACTGCACTGTAAAAATAAAATACAACAAAAAAAGAGAAATGTCTGTATGAGCTAAAACACAAACACAGAAACGCACTGTGGGTGTCTCAGATGATTCAACTGGTCACATGGTTTCAACAAAGAAGAATAAAGACGACAGTCAACAAAATCATCTGACAAGATAAACTTGTGATTACATGATGTTGAATCATTTCCTGTGCTGATTGCTGACAACAACAGCCATTAATAGTTTCCAAAATGGGGTTGATTAAAATCTCATAGATTATAACTTGAAAGTTATGCGAGATTATTCTTAAACATTGTGTACTGGCAGAAGATTGCTGAAATCTAAGATTTATGTTAAGAGTTTATGATTCCAGCATGATTATTTGAGCTTTTGTTGCCTGATACAATTGCAGTCTCTTGAAAGGCCACAAATCTTTAAGGAACAAACCTTCTAGGATTATCTCTGTTGACTTCAGAGTAGTTCTTATAGTATCTCGAGTCAGGCTTGAACTGCAGCTTACAGGCTTGGTGATGGTTGAGTTAACCTAGTCTGACACCACAGGCTGCCTACAGCTGGAGACATGAAATCAATATATAACTTGTACCTACAGTAGTTAGACAAACAGATGGGAACATCTTCCCAACTACTGGTTTTCTCCACAGTGGGTAAAATGTGTGTGTTTAGAAATGGGATCAGAAATCCCTAAACTATCAGAAAACAGTCGATCTCAGAGGGACGAAATTGCATTTATGATTGATGCCTTCGAACAGCACCTGAGGCTACATCTGGACATGCAGTAACCTATATTTTTTTCCTCTCCACCCTGCAGTGAACTCTTATCTTCTCTGATGGAATCCACGCCCCCTTCTCTACATCTTCCTTCGTGCTTCGTCCTAACTTTAGATGCTGTTAAATAACCTGACTTTGCTGAGTGAGAACTCTGAGACAGGAGTAGTCCAACCAGCTCCCCACTGTGCCTTAAGCAGAGCTGAAGAAACCTGTGCAACTGCCAAAGAACATTAGCTCCAAACTTAACCGCTACTGACTCACTCATCGGTTCTTGCCTGCACCGACATCCACAGCCATAAAATGAGACACAGGAATTCTTCTCCATGGGTGTCTCTGGCATCAGGATGAAGGATTTGACACTCAGAGACAGTTAACTACAGAGCAGCAGACCAGGCCCTGAGCACTGAATGGGGAAGCTTGATGTGTTTATGAGTTACAGTCCATGTGATCTTGGTGCTGCACTAAGCTGTAGACAGTGTACACTGAAGTCACTGTTTTGTGGCTCTATGGGGGATGTTGGAATATTTTGTACTCACTAGAAATGCTTGTGAGATTGTGAGATAAACATGTGTGTCATACAACTGAATGAGAAGCATTACAAGATAATACAACTAAAATAAAACACATTGCTGACTTAAGTCTACCTGTTTATTTGTACTCCAATGCAAAACCAAACCATAATCACAGTGTAATCTGCGATTGATATAACCTACAACCCTATTAGCTGCTATTAAATCCTATTTGTGATTTCATTACACCAGGTACAGAAGCACACATTTGTTTAGTTTGATCCATGTTTATCCTGTGGAAATAATGGCTATTTACACAGCCATGATTATTCAGCTTTGAGAGATCCAATGTAAATCGATGAAGGGAAGTCTGGTTGACTTTGACAACTGATTGTCTTGTTCATGATTTTTTCTAAGGTTTCTAGAACAGACAACAAAACATATATATACATATATATATATATATTGTGTATCTTATTATAGAAAACAACTGAAGGATTACTCAAAACCATTGTCAGACACAAAGCAAGTCCAGTCTATAATACTGGATATAATGTCCATAAAACTGAGCTGAACTCAAATTGGGGGCTTGAAAGAACAATGATAAATCTGGAAAAGCAACTTCAATTTCTGAATACTGTAAATAATCATCACTAACAATAAAAACATACATACTTGCATACATTCCTTGACCAAATGTGTCTGTATTGTCACAAAACAAAGCACAATGTGAGTGGGGAATAATCTCTACTAAATTCCGACCAATGCATTTATTAAACTTTATATTTGAAAAATAAAGTAGTTTCTACTTATTATATCTCCTGGTACTTTACTTTATCGTTTCTTATCCCTGGATTTTATTTACCCATCTGTTAAAGGAAATAAGGTATGATACGAGTGTTATCTAATACATTTAGATTAGAATTATGCAACTAATCCACGCATATATTTGCAACCATCTACATTATCACAATCTCTTTTTAAAAGCTGAATCCAACTGTGTGGAAAATGCGTGATGTGCTTTAAAGTGCTAAAACCTAATGACATGGGCAACATCTGATTAGTCTTACACTGCATCTTAAAAGGTAATCTGTATGCATAGTAGCTGCTGTTTAAAGACAATGAAACAATAAAAGGCACTGTACAGCAATATCTTTCACAACTCTAACCAGCGTTTTTTAAATGATGCCCTGAAATTAGATTGAAATGCTTTATTGAATTGTAGGCCACACTAAAAAGAAAGTTACTCCATTACAAAATCTAATTGTCAATTAAACAGTAAAAAGAGGAGGACATTTTGCATATCCCCTTGTGCTTTATCACTTGACAAGGCAACAGGTATTCTCTTGCAAAAGCAGCAGATGTTCACGACAATTGGAGAGGGGGAAAAAAAAGTGATAACAGAAGTGATGTCTGATGCTCAATCACCGTGGCAATGTGCTGACAGTGCCATCAAACATAGCATATTGATTCCCTGCGCTTATACTGTATATACCAGCCATCATGGATTTACATGAGTTCTATGGTATTGTACATCTTTAAGATCTGCACATGCACTCGCATAATTCATTGCATACATTCAGATGAACGGTAGACTAACAAACAACCATCCCGCAATGCAAACTATTGAATGCCTTGTAAATTATAGTTTATGTTAAAAAGAACCGGTGTGACTCGTATTCCGCACACACTGATGTTCATGAACTGTATATAGTACTTTCAAAATGTAAGTGGACAATTATGTACCGACGAGTGAAATATTCGACTCTAATTTTATATACATTTGCATAAAATGTTTGTGGTGCTGTGCTTGAACCTGTAAGTAAGTACACTCTCGGTGTGTTTAATGTATGCAAGAACAGGATATGACAAAGGATGTGGTATGAGTGGGTGTTCAGAACTGGGCATAATTAGTGAGTAGGTTAGCATTATTAATTGAATGACAGTACAATAAAATGTGTGGGCTTGACGCTTGTGCCGGGTTTAAATATAATATTACAGTGGTTTTTATTCTGGCTTTAGGAAAAGACTGCCAAAGGAATGAATGCCTTGATACCATGTCAAGCTTCAAGTATAAAAACATATTGCACCCTTGGATAAAATGTGTTATTGACACATTTTCTACTTTAAATACAGGTACAGTAAAGGAAAACAAAAACTGTACATGACTGGTTGCATGACTGTTTTTTCATTACAAGCATCAGGACATTTAAAAGCAAACTTTTTCTAAAAGAACAGTCACAATGAAGGGGGAGCTCTAGATTTGCTAATTAAATGTATGGTCAAAGATCTTACGAACAATTATTTCTGATGCAACTAATCATCTGGAAAATAAGAATCACCCAGACATTTTCCCATTTCTTTTGTTGCCAAGCAGCCAGCAATTTCCCTCCAACGAAAGCAAGGCGCCAGTGTAATGCATAGTGGGGGATAGGGTGTCGCAGTGCATAATTTGTTTTTGTTTGCATGTGATCGCCTGCCTGTTTGCATTTTGGGAGACTGGGGCAGAAAAGGAACACTTCTCTCTCTGTGTGTTTTTGGTTGTTTTCGCTGATGGAAAACCATTCAACCCAAATGTAGACCCA
Organism: Notothenia coriiceps; assembly: GCF_000735185.1. Lineage (NCBI taxonomy): Eukaryota > Metazoa > Chordata > Actinopteri > Perciformes > Nototheniidae > Notothenia > Notothenia coriiceps. The sequence goes on from NW_011364854.1 coordinate 18,593, forward strand.
AAGAAGCATTATATGTTTATGTACGTCAGCAGGGTGGCAATTTTCAGGATTATTGTATTTCTAGAAATAAAGTATTTTATTTTGACCTTTATTGTAAACATGCAGCTAGATTGAGACTAGATCTGCATGATAAACAGAGGGAGAAAAAACACATGATAACACGAGGAACTATAAGATTCAAAAGGTACTGAATATAAAAGACCAGAAGACACAATTTATTTTGAAGGGGTCAATACATTTTCTTTTTCGTGAGTTTGACAGCTCCCATAAATATATTTTTGTGTCTTTTCTTTGGGCATAAAACAGCATTACAATATATCTTTACTGAAGATCAATTTGATACAACAATGGCGCTGAATAAACTAAACTGAATGTGTGGAAGTATAAGGATGTATTTTAAACTAATAAATACTTATACTGCTATAGTATGTACTTATATACTGTATGTTTGTAATTCAATAAAAAAAAACTGTCTCACTGGCTCTGAATAAATGCAGTAGAAGTAAATCAGCAGCAATCATGAACAGTGTAGTGTAATCTTATCATCGCTAATCTCAGCTGTTTCAAAACATATAATGTCATATAAGTATGGATTGCATTAATGGGATAAAAACGTTTGATGTATCCGACATTCCCTCTGATAATAATTTATACACATTAATGTCTTATGGTTCTATCTTGTAGCTGTATGTAGAATAACTCTATAAGCCTATGATATTCACCTGACACACAACTTTTCTGCAGACACAGGGAGAGTCCCTGAGAAATTGTCTTATCCATGTCCAACTCGGAGACAAAGCAAGCAACGCTAAGCTGATAACAGTACTTTCTCAGCTGGGTTTTTTTAATTTCATGACACCAGAGATTGCAGTCACGTCCCACCTCGACATGTCTAAAAACCTTTTAGCTATACATATCCGTGAGCCTCACTCTTTTCTGCAGGAAAGGCCTCTCGGTTGATATCACTGGTTCTGTCATTAAACTGTGTTGGCATCCTGTTTTGACAGTTGCCTTTAAATATACACCATTTTCCATGCTGCAGGCATTCTTAAAATCTCCTGAAGAGAAATACGGTGTCTTTTGTCAGCTCAACTGAAGCATTCCCCACCTTCTCCGGCTGAGCTGCACAGGAGGGTCCCCTTAACATTTTTACAGTTGCAGCAATGTCGGATTCTTCCTGTTCTAGGAAAATATAGACAACTCTTCGAAAGCCTCAGCAAAACAGATCTGTAACTGTAGTGTCTCAATAACTCAATCCTTTCACACAACATTGCCCACGACACTGGTGTTCCTCAGAATCACTCATGGAAGGAATAAAACATGCACTGCATCCTAACTATCAGCACCAAACTCACTTTGATCCTCCTGCCCGTATTCCATCTTTCCATTTTGTTTTCTTCTTTGGTCCGTTTTCTCTTTCTCTTTGCACTTCTTTTGTGACCCGCTCAGCCACAGCTTCTGTAGTCTAACTACTTAGACCAACAGCCCGAGGCAGGATGCCCTGATTTCCCACAGCGGGAGAAAGGCTTATTTTTGCCTTTTAAACCTGTGGTCAGGTTGTGCAGATGGATTGATGTACTTCACTCCTGATCTTCTATCGCCATCATCCCGAATGGCATACTAATCTCTATTCCTTTTTTTTTTTAGGTTTCAGGTTATCTTCAGTCAAAAATCCACCTTTGATTGATTTAATTGTAATCTTTTAAAAGGAGTCATAGAAGGTGGCTTGCTTGATTAAGGCTTTGATGGTGGAAGTCATATGTGATAGTTACAGTGTGGGTTAGACAAGCCAGCAGGGACAAACGCAGAATTTCAGTAAAATGCAGTGTCAGTGAAGCTTTGTGAACGAGAATGACAGATCATTGGAGTTCAGCCTTGATCCATCTCTGTAGCCGTCAACCAAACAGCCTACGGCCCGTTTTGGCCCGGTGGTCAACATGTCAGATAAACAGGAAATGATTGTCTCCCTGGATGGTTAACCATTACCAAAATAAATATTTCAATACATGCCAAACGGTTTCCTACTAAAAAACATTTAATACAAAATATATCTATTTATCAATAAGACTTTGATCTTTTAATAATTACAAGTTACAATGTCCATAGATAAGAATACATTTTAGTGTAGATATTCCTCAAGCTTAGTTTATGATGTTTCTTCAGGTTTAGTACTATTACGCGACAGGATGTAGTCTATGTCTAGGTATTTTTCCCTCTATTAGGACAGGTCTAGAGAAAACAATACGTTACACACTGGAGTATCACCTTAATCTGAATACACCACTGCTAAAAAAAACTATTGCCAATATTAAAGGTTAAAATTGAGTTATCTAGAAAACCTAAACATGTTATACTTGCAATGTATCCAAACTGTGGACCTTCCCAGGACCAAAATCATAAAATAGCTTGGTTTCCCCCTTTGCAACTGAAATAACCGGCCTAGTTAATTAATATTCCCCAATTTCAGAAGTTGTAATGGAACAGGTATTATATCAGGCAAGGCAGCTTCGAGCACTTATCCCTAAAAGTCAGAAATGAGATCGCTAGCATGGCAGAACAAAAATCATCTTTTGTGTTAGAGTTTCAAAATACATCAAATTCATACATTTAACTGTGTTACAAAGTAAAGGGACCCATTTAAAAACATACTGTATCACTTAATGCTTATAAATCCCACAATCAGAGCAAGTCAGATGCAACATTACTGGTTAAGGCTGCAGGCTTGTCATGCACCCCCTATACTATGAAGGTGTCATTGAAGTAATATTTTCAGTTTGGCACAGATATGTGCTTTCCAAGTCATGGATATACACTCAAAATAATAAAAAATATCCTAGAGCAACAACTTATTACGCATCCATCTAGTAATAAAACCCCTAGAGAGAACAACAAGGATGTCTGCCAGTTACATAAGCTGTATCACAAACTCAGCTGTTTTGTAAATATGGGTACCTCTTCCACATGCATATAAAAGAATACTAAATGGCATACACTCAGAAGAACAACTGGTATATAAGTGTTTGTACATTTGAATGAGCACCCTTGGGACTGTCTTAAAACCCCCAAAATACTATTCCAACTGGGACATTGATATAAAAAAGCAATATGTATTCTCCCCATAACCTGTTAACAATTTAAGACTGAGCAGCAATGGGAAAAAGACAATATTGGTGTGAGAAAAATGGGGATGACAGACAGGACCAGGAGACAAAAAGAAGCATAAGATGAAAGTCACAATATTAGTTTAAAGGGACAGCTGCAATATTCAAACAATCATTCACAAGTGCTGGCTTCAACGGCTCACTGGCAGCGTGTAAACAAACGTAATGTCTGCAGACTGTAAAACCATGAATCTCATAACCAGCCTTGGCCCCGAGTCTTTTCTCACCCTCAACCACAAGTCCAGTGGCTTATCAGATAAACGATTATTGACTGCTTTGCAAACCCTCAATACCATCAGTGCAGTTTTACATATGGTAAGCCCAGCAACTTCATCATAGTAAGCCAGTAGAGGCAGGAAGCTGTGAGGCTAGAGATACAGCAGGTTCTACAATGAGAATAAAAGAGTCTGGAGTGGCATTTTTTGAAGAGCTGTGGAGTCCTTAAATTTGGATGTGGGTTACTGGGGATTATCGTAAATGTTAATTATTTGACTGTGGAAAGGGTACGAATTGAACTCATTGTAGGCTCCTGGATATGTCTGTTAATCCTCTTTGAAGGTGAAAGAAAGGGCAAAGCATTCTTGTCTCAACAGTGAACTGCTACAAAACAAAAGCTCACGTAACATGGATGTGTGATGGTGCAATGTATTGGTATATAAAATAGTGCCTCAGGTATCCCAGCTGAGCCAAAACAACTTAATGGATTAATTGGGAACCAACAGAGATAATTAGGCCTTTGGGGTTGTATGATCCCACCCCTCGTCAAATGTTGCCTCAGAACTGTGATCTAGTGTGTTCCTGCTGTGTAATCGAGATAATTAGCAAGAATGTTGTGTCACTGTCCAAAGATTAGCAAAAGGGAAAGGCCAAACAAGGCTCATTAAAATGTGGTTCTAACCTTGATAGGATTTATTTTATCTTGTTTTCGTTAACGTATTGGTGTCTTTAGAGAGGCGAGGGATACAAAGATTTTACTTTTTCATCTTGTGACAAGCATTGTTTTCTTCAATGATACCATGGACAGAAACGACAGGAATTGGTCCAACCTTTAACTTGGCAGCCATTAACCCGTGTCCTCATAAACAGACTGTAGCTACATTTTTTTCAGGTCATATGAGAACAATGCACACTACTGTCATATATTTGTTTCCCCTGAGGAAAAATAACTATGGATTAGCTGAGACTCACTGAGCCAGTGCTTCAGTTGTTTACTGTGCTCTTATTATTGGATGCCAAGGTGTCCTTCTGTGAGGCTGACAGGCACTGAGTAGTAGGCCAAATTGATTGGTCTGCTCCTGCCCACCAAAAGGACCTGAACTCAATTTGCTTGTGATGGCTTCAATTTCCTGGCTGGACAAAATCCCCCCACTCCTCTCTCTTGCTCGCGCTCTCTCAGCATCCCTTCCTCGCTCAAGAGCTGTCATTTAATTTCATTACTCAACAGGGGAGGTTCATGCCCTGTCACATTTGTCTGTCTTCCGTCCCCCGCTCTGTTCTTGTGAACCTTACCAAGAGCTACAGAAAAGGATAATTTGTTTTTTAAGACATTGGTCGTTTTTGCATTTCCTGGAATAGTATCACGCGTAGTTTTTGGTTTGCCTGGTGACAGCCAAACCAAAGCTTGGTTTACAACATTTTCTTAAAAAAAAGCGTGTTCCTCTTTCAACATCCAGATAAGAGATACAAGTGGGTCAATACTGAGATAAGATCATTTTTTTAGTGTCGAAAGATGAAAGCAAAGACGTAATCTACAAACTCTGTCCACATACAAATGCTGCCTTTTCCTTCATTTTGTTGTGATGTGTAGAATAACTATGAGTTTGTGGTGGACAGATACGTTGAATGTATCCCGATGTCATTACTCCCGCCAGTATTCAGCAGGCTATTCAAGGGAAGGTCATCAAAGGTTGGACTAATTTATGGTTTGCTTTACAAAGCTTATTTTCATCCACAACATTTCTCAGCAGCAGAGACCCAATTTGCTTCTCCCACCATACTGTAGCAACATCTTGTCAACTCATTTCACATGCACGCAATTCCCACACGGTCAACGGCTGATTAGAAAGAAAACAGATCTAACGCTGGAGTCAAGCGTAGAGGTCTTTGACGTGATTACGTTACATGTTTTGGCCTGCTTTTGTTGTCTTAAGATAAACATGTGCCACTCAGCATACACCAGCTTATGTCAAGATGAAAGATTTTACAAGCCATTATCAGAAACCCACAGATTGTACAGTGGGTATTAGCTGGCCGCAGAAATGTGCTACAACTGCAAAGATCTTGCTCTGATTTCAGACACTGCGGATGGGGGGGTCAACCTCTCAGCACTTTTAGATGATCTAGATGTCAGGCAGGAGATTAAAGGCTGGCAGAATGTGAGGTCCTAAAGATAGCTAATCACATACTGTCCAACGTAACAAGAAAAATATCCCAAACTGATACTTTGCTTCATTAATCTGCACTTACATGTTCAACTTGTCACCTTCTAACTCAAGCTTTTCTAAATCCTTATAGTCATAAATGCGCACGCACAAACACACATACATTTCTATCAGGAATCAAAAGGATAACAGGGATATACAAAAGGCTCCTAACAACCTCTCTATCATTTTCTCTTGCTTTTCCTCCTCTTTGTCTCAGAGGAAATGCTCTCTTCTGGGTGTATTTACCAGCGGTCTTACAAGCTTTTACCTCCAGGAAACAAGAGGCTGATCTGGCTCATATTTTACAATGATTCATCTCGCTTAGTATCAACCACGAGGCATAAATGCGATACAACCAAATTAAGGCCGCTCAGCCAGACAAACAAGCTGGGGAATTTCAAGCCTATGCCTGTTTTGTTTTCTTCTTTTGGCTTGGCGAGACACTGAAATGTATTGCTATATTAAGATGGATTTCTTAAAGCTATTTTTCATGTTGTAGCTGTAGTTTCCCTTCTTTCATTTTTGTTTGATTTAAAACGCAGCACAATTGAGATACTGCACACTGATATATTGACTGCATATTTGCTGTATATGCCATCACAGTAGCTCTTAAACCAAAGTGTAGCTATGGTCTTTTTGTATAATCAAATCAGGCTTACATTGTCCAATAACTGAGAAAATATTTTTACACATATTGTACCAAGTCAATAAAACACGAATGCCTCTAAACAGCATCACTTACCGTTGTAATTATTATTTAAACACATAGAATGATCCATATATTGGACTTATACTATATTCATAAGCAGCCTTACATCCTTTGAGCTGTTTGATCAGTTAAAGCAAAGATGACTTCTGCAGAGAGTGTGTTTAGTCTGCGTAGACATTGTATGCCCTGCCATGGCTGGCAGTGTCTGTTCTGGCTCTCTTCAAGTGAATCAAAAAGCCCCAGAGGGACAAAGCCAGAAGCTTATCCATTGTGTATGGGGGAACAACAGAGAGAGCACCCTGTGAGTGCAATGAAGGGGGAGAGCAAGCTGGACACTGACGGGTCTACTAAGCTCCAGAGAAATTACACAGATACATGCTAAGAAATTGGACTGAAACACAGAAGAATCTTCTGTATTCAGATTCTCCATTTTCATCTGTTCCACATGGTGAAACTGTAATGTCCATTGTCTTATCGATCCCATCATCAGCCACAGAGAAAGATACTGCAAGATTTTTTTTTATGACTGCGAGATTAGGTGGGGTATTCCCTGTTCTGTAACAATGCTTCATTATTTATTTAACAATTTCATAAACCCAGATGTTAAAGGGCAGCATTTTTTTGTGGGAATGCTGTTAACAGCATTCCAACTAACTGTTCTTCTACGCACGAAAAGTTTATTATTATTCCGCCGGGTTATTTTGGCCCTCTTCTCCTCCCGCATTGAACATCGCAGAAACTCCGTTCAAACATCAAAACGTTCAGCTCGGTCGGGAATCGATTGCTATTACTTTTCTCATTCATAACTTTCATAATTCCAGAGATACATCCCATAATACATCCCATTTTTAACATTGAAGTCAATGGAGGAAATCTTCAGATTTCAACAAATCTTCATGCGACTTCAACTGCTAACTGTTCTTTCATACTTTCACTCAGAAACCTCAGTCCAACTTTAAAATGTTACACATCTTTCTGATATTATTCGTGTAAAACAACTTTTATATCTGATTCTTACTTATAGAGATATTAAACATTGTTTAGACCTTGTTTTAGAGGTTTTCTTCAGATTTTAACATTAACTAGAGTGTGTGATGTCACAGCTAGAGGGTAAGAAATCTTGAAATGTGCCTTGATATTCTTTTTTAAAACTGCCATAATACCCAAACCCTACATTCTTGAGACATAACTTTTCATGATAAACGTAGGAAAACATCTCGTAGCTTGAAAAATGACAAATAATTAAGCAAAAATGATTAAACAAAGTGCCTCTTGAGTGCATGAAGTGACAAAAACGTTCAACATGTCTCCATTAAAGCCCATTGTAATTTCAGGCAGATATTTCCTCACAGCAGCAGCCGCACACCTTTAGTTACACTGCCAAAAAGGCCACATTATTAACCCGAAAGTACACAAAAATTACACTTCAGATACTCAACTTCCTTGACATGCTTCAC